>NW_017671916.1:164641-196250 GCF_001879085.1 Nicotiana attenuata | reverse complement strand
TGTAGCATCGGCAGTCAATATCCGATCTCGGATTAATACTAGACCTTGCACCAATTTGAATTCTGTTTCTGGGCTCAAACACAAGGCCCAAGCAATTAGTGTTCAGCTTTGTAACTGAACTTTGTACGAGATATTCTTTGTGGGCTTAAGGCCCTTCAATGGTGAGCCCAATCGCACAAGCAGCTCATTTCGTTGAGTCTAAATCCAGACTCACATCCTGTTGGGCTTTATCGTTTTGGAATGGGTTTTGAGATTAATTCTTAATTGAAAAAGTACCGGGTTTTGGGCTGTCCAAGTTAAGTAGCACATTTGAATTAAGAGGTCTTCCTCTTGTTCAAATGTGGACTTGAGCTGGGAGCCTAAATTACTAATTAATTAGGCCCTTTAGAGACTAATTCAATAGAAAATAATAGTCCCTTTTAGGATGACCTTTAAAAAGAAGTAAAACACGGCGTGCCGCGCCAAACAAAATTCATAAATTGCGTGGCCCTCATTAAATACTTTATTAAAATAATTTAGAAATTCGGGACATGCCATTTAACAAATTTCCATGGCCCCCGCAAAGTTAATAACACGTTAGTCGCTTTAGGAGCGTTCTCTAATAATATTACCCTCTTAAAGTCAGGTGTGCATTTCATGTGACCCAAATCCAAATCCCAAAACGTTGAATAAGAGGTGTTGAGGATCCGGGTGCATTTCATGTGACGTGATCCAAAAGCACGCTCTTAAACGGCGTTCACTTTCGTAAAAATAAATTATAAGCGGTAAATAATATTAAAACTGCACTATAGGTCCGAGCATGTATTTAAAACTAGAATTTCAGCCATGTATAATAATTTAAGCGACCGTGCTAGAACCACGGGATTCGGGGGTGCCTAACACCTTCCCTCGGGTCAACAGAATTCCTTACACAGAATCTCTGGCTCGCAGACTCCAATTGGGAAGTCGAATTTTTCCTCGATTTGGGATTTAAATTAAACCGGTGACTTGGGACACCAAAAGCCAATCCTTTCCCAAGTGGCGACTCTAAAAGTAGATAAATGATCCCATTTCGAATAATGTCACTTTAAATGGAAAAACTCCCTTATACATTTATCCTTCGGGGTAGGTGTGTAAAAAAGGAGGTGTGACATTAACCTTTACTATCTCACATAAACACTCTTAACACATATTCCAACACTATTTACTCCAAGGACAATGTAGGAAAAAAATAATTAATTCATTCTTGAAATCTGGAAAAATTACTTATTTTGGACCATAAGAAAAATGCCAAAAAATCACTTATTTTGGACCGGAGGGAGTATAATTTTTGGAAAATTTATCCTTTCAGGAAAATAAGGTTCGAGTCTAATATTTTCTCATATAATTTGAAGTTTGCTTACAAATTATTTGATTGTAGTCTAGCGTTTGCAGTAAATTATAAAATTTTAGAACGATAAAATTTTCGTTTGCTAAAAAATTATCTTTAGACCATGATCTAAAAGATTTAATTATCAGTTACAATTTACAAGTAAAATAAAAGAAGGTCATTTCCTAAGCAATTAGATGGTCATGGGATAACCGGCAAAAAGTTTCACGTACCGTTTTGATCGGGAAAACCCGCCCCATTTGTAAGGTTAGTCGACAACAATAATAACGATCCAGTAAAATCCCACAAAGCCAGGTCTGGGATTTGTAACGTTAGTCCTTGAGATAATTTTGTCATTTTTATTTGCCTTTTTTTTTTCTTCTTCATGTTTTTCTGGTCAGAGCTTCTCAATATCTCATCTCATATGCTACTCCATAAATACAAATCAACCACTGGCAACTGTGGCAAGTACCTTTCTTAGTAAAGAGTAAAGACAAGGCACATATGTTTTAATTTCCATGCATTTTATTATTAAATAATTTAACACGTGGGTTATTAATTATTGGCCTGCTGGAGGAGTTTTATTGACAAACTGCTACTCTGTTTTGCATTTGGTAATGCTAAATTTGTGTTAGGGTATCAAAATTACCTTATAACAAGTTAAAGTATTGATAATAAAAAATATATTACATCCGTATCTTTAATTAAGTAAAACCCCATTAAAAGCTCATATTGAAGTATAAAGCAAGAAAGAAAATCATTCACGTCTAGTAACCAATATAGTAATTTCTTCGACTGTATTGAATGGGCAACTACTTATCTTATCCAATAATGTAATGTTTGAATTATAGCATCTACAACAGAAAAAATAAACCAAAAAATAATTATAGCAATAGAGAGATCGAATTTTGCAAGAGGTGTTAATTTCTACTTAATATCAATAAAGAACATGAAAACTTATCTCTGGACATACAAGAAATGAAAATGCTAACAGAGGAAATCCAACAAATACATTTTAAATATATGCATCCTAGTTTCATATTCTTTTTTTTTTCTTTTTCAAGATAGTAAAAGTATGCTAGTAATTATAATTAGTAGCTTCTTTTGTACACTAAGACGAATATAATATAGCATAATATAAAAGACATTTGAAACAGGAAAAATAAAGAAATTATCTAGGGGATTTAAGTGATTCAATTTGAGATTTGCCACAAGGACCTTTGGTTCTGATGAAAGCTCTGTACTCATTGAATGTCATTGAAGAATATAAGGCAGGATAATCCTTTGTCACAAGCTCATTTGCAGGTTTAATGAGTTTGTCACCTCCTGGATTATAGAAGAATGCTAAGGACACTCTCTCTTTGGCTGAATTAACAATTACCCTATGCTCCACGCTTTTGTATATTGCATTACTTAACACCTGCATGTAGGCATTTTTATGATTAAATTAAGCTATGTACAAATAAAACATTTACGAGACCATATATATACCAAAACTTGGACAAAGTATAACTGATTTACAATTTTTAGTTGGGATCTTTGACAAAATAGCCGGACGGATTTACTGTTTACTTTTTCTAACCGGTATACATAAATTATACATGGTTATATACATGTTATATATGGATTATACATATATTATATCTCCACACCGACCACTTTTAGTTAAAACGATTGTGTGAGCGACTATTTAATTTATCCATTTTCTAGCTAATAAAGAAACACACAATGGTATATTTTATATGACATACTACTTTTTTCTTTTTAATTTGTTTTAAAAACAATGGCAACTTTTTAATTTTTTAATTTTATGTCTTATTTTATCCTTAATGAGATGTTCTTATAGCCATAGTAAAGTCACGACATGTTTAAGAGCACAAGTTCTAAGGTACTTTACTATGTGCCTCATTAAACAGCATCATATAAAAAGAAGAGAGCAACAGAACTAAGAGAATTACCTGAATTTGATCTCCAATATTGACAATGAAGGCATTTGGAACTGGTTTAACAGTTAGCCAGTTGTTGCCACGGCGGATTTGGAGGCCGGCGATGTCGGCGTCAGGGAGGAGAAGGGTGATGCCACCAGGGTCGGAGTGGGGAGAGAGGCCAAGTGTAAGGTCTGGCTGTGGACATTTTTGGGTAAAAATTCGCTCTTAAGCATGCACTAGTTTCACCATCTCCTCCAAAGCTTTGGTGAAGATAATCCTCGTTTAATCCAAGGTTTATCGATAAAATCTTAGTTAATTTTCGACATAGTTTCACCAACTCTTGCCCATATTCCGCGGCCAATTTCCTGAGAAATCATAAAAAAATATTAATAAAAAGTACTTCCTCCATTTCAATTTATATGAACCTATTTCCTTTTTAGTCCGTGCCAAAAAGAATGATCTCTTTCCTTATTTGAAAATAATTTACCTTTATGCAATGATTTATAGTACCTCATTTTACAGTACAAGTTAAAATCTTTTCTCTTTTCCTAAAGACCATGTCCAGTCAAATGGGTTCAAATAAATTGGAACCGAGAGAGTATAAATAGAAGGGGAAAAAAAGAAAAAAGAAATGATATTTCTAGAAATGTTTTCCACGTTTAACGTGATTCATAGAAGAATGTCCTATATATAGAAAGATGACAGAAGTCAACTTTGGCGCATAACGATCTTGAAAAAGTTTACAAAGACTGAACCTTATGTCCATATATGTAATGTCATTACTCCTCGAGTCCTCTGGCATGAGTTGCTATAGTAGGCTGCTTGAATAATGACTGTGGATCCCAAACTTATAAATTCATTAAAAAGAATCAAACTTTAGTTCAGTACAAGAAGAAACTAACTGTAGTAGGTTAGTTACCCTTGCCTTCTTATTATTGTAAGGTCATATTTGTATATTTGAGTCCAAATAGTAACCATATACAATATGAACACTTTTTTTTTACCGGTGAACCAGGGGCGAAGTCACCTTTTGCTTTTGCTAAGGGTGGTCAGTTGACCGCCATTCGTCGAAATATTGCAAAAAATTACACTGTGTATATAAGCAAAATATTAAATTTTAGATGTATTAAAATATATTGAACATCCTTTATTGAGAATTTCTTTTTCAAGTCTCAATACTCTTAGGAAAATATCTGGCTTCGCCACTGCTGTGAACCGTGGATAGCAATTGTTGGAGAAGACAAAGAAAATGTCAATTATGGAGGAGAGGCAGAGAAAACAGATGTAACAGTTTTTATAGAGAGACGTCTAACCATCTGACTGAAATATGGAGAATTAAAGAGGCATCTGACAAAAAAAATGGAGAAGGTGAGAGATAAAAATTGTCCATATTTTTGCAACGTGATTGCATAATTATTTTTAAAAACTGCAAAAATAGAGAGAATAGTTACAACCGAAAAATATTTAGATGTAGTCTCCTCATATGTGAGATTTGTAATATCAGAAATGAGATAGATTATCTGCTACAATAAGTAAAAATGACCGAATGATATAAAAATTCCTTACACTAATCAAGAGTAAACTAAACATGTATAACAACAAATTTTACCTGCATGAAACTGGAAGAGAAGGCCATTTGTTCTCGTCCCTCAACGCTTCAGGAAGATAATGAAGGAAGAAATAATCACACCAATCCAATTTGGCACCTACCTCCATCCCAATACGGCTACCATACCCTTCATATGTTACAGGATAATTCGCAAACTTTTGCTTCTCCTCTAACGGAAGGTGGAAAAACTCGCGCCAAGCAGCGCGAATATTTTCCATCAGTTTGTGGCTAACCTTGTGGTTAACCACCTGAAAGAAACCCCACTCACGACAAGCGTGTGAAATGAGGTCAAATGTTTCCTGACGGACAAAGTCGTTTGAAGAATTAAGGTTTTCTAGGTCTATCAACGGAACGTTAACGGAGGTTGGCTCCGTTAACTCCGTGACATACGGCCTGTCCGAAGGCGGCTTCACGAAACGATCGGGGATTTTTCGGATGCCACTTTCGGACAATGATTGAACTCGGACAATTGGCTCAGGCCATTTTTGTAAGCAACTCATCATTTAGTACTGTAACTGATGCTAAAGAAGAAACAGAGGTGGTTTTATTTTTATTGAAGGGTGAGGATGATATTGAGGTACGACATATTTATATGCAAAAAAAGAAGAGTAAATTAAAGAGTTCGTTTCCGGCGCCGTGACAAAGTTGGCTTGCTCTCTCTGTCACTCGGTCCCTCATATATAGTGTCTACTATGGGTACCGAATGCATGCTCTACTGGTAACAGATTACAGGTTTTAAGATGACAGGATAAACTCCACAATGCAATGTCACACTCAGTTTCATTACTATTTGATACATATACTCCTTCACTTCTAATTATGTGACATACTTTTGTTATTAGTTCGTGTAACAGCACAACGCATTAGAAATATTGTTCGTTTTGGGCCTAGGCCAGCATAGCTTTAAAACGCGTTACGAAAATCTAAGGCATATCTACTTATATAACCACCATCTTTCTAGTATTTGTCGAAAAGTGGAATTCGCATAAGGTGTCATAGTCCGTTTCAAAAAGAACGATAGATTTCGATATTTAAAAATAATTTAATTTTAAATTATTCATGATTTTATCCTTCATGGGAAGTTTTTATAGTCATACAAATTTATATAATTTTAAGACCGCAAGTTTCAAATGTCTTATAGACACATATAGTATTTTTAAGACCACAAATTTAAAAAATTTTTTTCTATTTTTCTTAAATATTATGCCAAATCAGATTACGCCATATAAATTATAATGAAGGAATATAAAATATATTAAAAGCTTATGGTTTTAGATATGTCACTATAACTCTAATTAAAATACGAAAAGCTTAAATTTTGAAATATTCACATGTAGTCTCTATTTTGTTTTGATTAATCAACTATTGAGAAACAAAGGAGCGATGGCACAGCGAAAGGGTGGCACGTTTTGATACACCAGATTTTGCGCCGAAATGGACAGAATAATAGTTTTGGATCATTTCCAAATAATCACATCGAAGGGTCTAACTATTTCGAGTCCGGAACCAAAATGTGGTCCTTTTGGACTCAAATGACACAAATATGTGGAAAAAAAAATAGTGACATTTTTATATATAACGCCACTTAACCTGGCGTTATATATTAACAGTAACGGAACCGTTAATGTATAGCGCCATTTATTGTGGTGCTATACTGCAAAAGCTGACACGGACTGGTATAAAGCCACAATAAGTGGCGCTATACTCCTTTGTAGCTCACACCCACTGGTTCAGACAAGGACCGGTCTAGTTCCTCTTGGCAAACCGTACTACAGTCCCATTATTAACCAATCATCCGTTGTCACCTAATCCTGACGCCTAGTGATAAGAGTTGCAACGTCTCATCTCTTCTTCTTTTTTCCTCTTTCCCCTCAAAATAATAGACTCATTTCCTATACATTTTTCTACGTCTCTCGTATTTTTTGCTCAAATACTCACTTTATTTATGTATTATTAAACTTCTTAAATTTTATCGTCAATTCGAATATGAAATATTCGTATTTTACAAAATAAAATTTATATATCTAAAAATATTAAAGAAAATATCATAAATAACAATAATAAAAAATTTAAAATATTCAAAAGAGAAGAAAAATACAAAAATTTGTTTAACTTTTAAAATTCAAACAGTATCACATAATTAGGAAGAGCGAGTAGTGTTTACTTGTGGAGCGAGGGAGTAATGTTTACTAGTGACGTTTAGTTGAAAAATAACACTATTTTTTTTAACCAAAATATAAAAACTATTTATTTAGGAGCTATTTTTATTTCATATTCATATACAGACCTATTTTTGTCCCCAAAAAAGTGAATATTTTTACCACTTAAGGCAGAGCGACTTTTCTCTCGTACGAACCTATTTTTGTTCGTCAAAAAAGAATAGTCTGTGTCCATTTTGAATAGGAAAATTTGAGCATAATATAGCTCCTGTAATATATTTATGAATGTTCTATGATATTCTTTAGTGTCTTACGAAAAAGATCAAATAACTAATATAATATATCTAAAGATTTGTAAAACTAAATTTCCCGATGTTGTGTGTCGATAAATTCTACTATTAGTTATTGACCAAAATATAATACTGAATTATTCCTTCTCTATATTAGTATCTATAAGCTCCTTTGTTTTTCTGACTCAACATGCAGTTTGATAGTTGTATTTACGCTTGTGCATAATTTCGGTCTTAATATGTTGGAGTTATATATTAATTAAATTTTACATAACTTAATAATTTTGTTTTATATTCGGAAAAAAAAAACAAATATATTTGTCGTGATGAGCGCTGAGTTTACCGGAAATTAGACCTGAATTAGTTGGTACAAGTTTATGCAAAAGCGTCATCTTCTTGTTATGAAGTACTATGAACCTATAAATCCGTGACATGGCTAATTGGACCATAACTTTTAAATTACATCATTCAAGTTTTCGACACTTTGGCTTAAATATTTGAATTTTTAAATTATTTAATGTAATGTTTTGATACACATCTTATCTTTAGTTTGGTTTAAATTTGTATATACCTAAATTAAAATTTTCAGGTTTAGCCTTAAGGATGAAGAATATTTCAGTAGATAACGCGCGCTTTACTTCCTTAACAAGCTTTAGCGTAGAATCTAAATTAAGTGAATCAGCAAATCATAATATGGAGCTAGGGTTAAAAATAAGTTCTAATATGGGACGGTTAAAGAAAAAAAAAAAATCTATGTGTGTAGAAAGAAAAGGAAGAAAAAGATGGGGGAAACACGTGAAGGGTGAGCAAGTAGACAAGGCAGATGACCTGTTAAGCTTGTGTGGATTAGAGCTATGGTGGTAATAAAGAGTAGTACGTACTAATACTATATTACTACTACATGAAAGAAAGTGTAAAAACTTGAATGATATGACTAAAGTACGAAGAAAGGCTGAGAGTAATTGACATTGTTGGGGTGAGCAGGTAAAAGAGATGAGTGAGAGACAAATTAATACACAGAAGCCAAACCTGAGAAGAAGAGGAGAGAGAGGAGTATAGCGCCACTTATTGTGGCTTTATACCAGTCCGTATCAGCTTTTGCAGTATAGCGCCATAATAAATGGCGCTATACATTAACGGTTCCGTTACTGTTAATATATAGCGCCAGATTAAGTGGCGTTATATATAAAAATGTCACTATTTTTTTTCCCACATATTTGTGTCATTTGAGTCCAAAAGGACCACATTTTGGTTCCGGACTCCAACTATTTCCCATCTATCCTATTATGGATTGTCGGCTTAAAATGGTGAAACGCATATTTCAAATTGATTCATGAAATTATTGAAAAGTAAGCGTTATTTTCAAAAGTGTCTCTCAAGTAACTTTATAGATAACAACAGCTAGCACACAACAAATGTCGATTACATTGTGCCGACATGAAAACTCAAATTTATAACATATAGATCAATAACCGCGTTCAATGTCTAAAAAAGCAATATTAAAACTCGTTAATGAGAAGAATTACTTGAGACAACAATGTGGGGCAAAATTTAATAGGCCAACACTCCGATAGGTACGTGTTCGTCCCTTGTACACCTCGTGTGTTCAAACTTCTGCCTCATTAGCTCTTGCAGCATTTCCCTTCTTTTCTTTTTCTCTTGGTATGAATGAACGAACACACCAATTACGATTTAAAGTTTCGTGGTTTTGCGCAGTGTATGCCTCTACAGTGTGATGTTTAGGTATTTAACTTAATTTTCATATTTTATGGATATTTTGTATTTTCGTCAAGGCTATAGTCAGGGGCGGATCACCTTGTGACCTACGGGTTCACGTGAATCTAATAGCTTTTATCCAAACAGAGTAAATATATTAATCTAGTTATTATTGAAAATTTATTCGATGTCGTTGTAGGAACCCATAAACATCAAATCCTAGAACGTCTTCTGCTATAGCCAAGCTCTTACTCCTAAGGCTAGTAAACTAGCAAAGCAATATAATAAATCTGATTCACATCTCTTAAACAAAATTTCTAGATTTCCATAATTATATTGTCTTGAGTATGTGTTTACCCCAAAATTTGGATCATAATTAAATTTGTACACGGTTTTAAGGATATGTGGTTTGGTTCAACACAAATAATTACACTACTAGAAAAAGGCGGATTACCTGGGGATATTTACCTGGGGATAAAATCCCCAGGTTTACTTGCGGATTTTCTTGCCGAAATATAAAATTCTTAAATTGTAAGATATTATACATGGGAATTTTATTCCCCCCGATAAATCCGCAGGTAATTTTGGCGCCATTAGGCACAAACATATTACCTGGGGAATTACATGGGGAAATAATCGGCAAGTCCTCTATCCGTAGGTAAATTCGCAGGTAAAAACATTTTTTTTTTTCGTTTGTGAGTCGGCAGATACTTCCCCAGGTAACTGTCATGCGGAGTTTGCTGCGGAATATATCATGGGGATGTACCTGGGGATTTTGTTTTCCTGGGGAATTACCTGGGGTTATCTTTCTGCGATTTTACATGGGAATAGTTCCTGGGGAATTACCAACGAATTTATGTACCTAGGGAAATACCTGGGATTTATTTTTTGGGTTTTGCCTGCGAATATTTTCATGGGAATTTATGTGGGGACTTATATATCTGGGGATTTATGTGGGGACTTATATATGTGGTGCCAACAAAAGTAATATTTGAAAGTTTATGGTTATAATCAACTTTTAAAAATTTATTCATAATTTACTTCCAAAATAATAAAAGCTTTAGTATATACATATTTCTTTACAACTGAAAAAAAGAGAGAGCATAAGCGGGAAACTTAAGCGCCATAACAAAAGGAAAAGAATCAAAACTTTTGGCTTTCAAACCTAGGTCAAGACTTAGAGACTGACGACAACCTTGAGCCTGATATTGTACTCTCTTATATTTTCGCCGGTACTTTTACTCTGTCCGCCTCTTCCACTCGCTAAGCTCTATCACCCCCATTTTTCTAAACCTGTAAGCCTCTCTCCTTTTCTCTATCTCTTTATCTTTTAATTTATGGAATCATAAATATTGGTCAATTTTATTTTTCATTTTGATGTTCAATTACTGCTTTGGCCAATCGTCTATGTTTTGTTCATCCCATTCTTTGGCTAAGTGAGTATGAATTTCTAGGTTTTTTCATCACCCTTGATTATTTTAAATACATTTAGGGATTGATATTTCTAATTTACAAAAGAAAAGACTGAGAATTTTAGGATACAATCTAGAAAACTTTAGTTTTCAAAAGATGCATAATCTAAAGTTATGCATCATCAATTCTGAGTTAGGAAATCATCAAGTACATCGAGTTTGCAGGATTCAGATACTAGTGGCACATTATCTTCTCAGTGGCCAGCAACAAAGTTGAATTAGAAGCCAGATTTTGAGGCAATTTCTGCTGCAGCAATTACCAAATCGATCTTTGATAGCCTTCAAAACCAATTATTGCGTGAAAAAGCAAGACTGCTGTTGATTAGCAATTATTTTTGCATATCTTGTTACCTAACACATAGAAACTGAATATTAGAACTATAGAAGTAAAACACTAATGCTTACTTAGTCCTAGAACTTTATCTTTTCTTCTATTAGTTTTGGTTTGAGGATGCTCATATTTTCCATTGGTAAAACGTGAAGTTTATCCTTGGAGTTAAGAATTTTTAGTAGTGCAGCAAAGATTACGTTTTACTCTTCATCTTTTGCCCACCTGGTTAGCTCTTTTTATCTTTTATTTTTTATTTTTATTATACTCACATTGATCTTGCACACACATATTTGTGGTGTTTATATTTCTCTAAAAAACTGGTGTTGCCTGACTAGAGGATGCATTTTCTGTGCAAACCATACAATCTTTTAAAAGCACAACAGGGAGTAAAAGTAGATTAAGTTGATTGCCAGAACTAGGTTGTGATGTACGCATGTCAGTATATGTAAATTTCATGAGACTGGACCTGTTTTTTGGGCAGCCAAGAATTCCAACACTAACTGCTTTATGTCTAGTGATTAAATGCTATTATCTATATTTTTAACTATATTTGTCTTTTGGTTCAGAAAATGAAAATTCCCGAGCATCGAAAATGGATGGAAAATAGACTTCTTCCCCGTCGAGCGGGGTATACAGATGAATTTTTAAGTGGCATGGATGGGTTTATTAAATTTGCTTGCAGTCAACCTAAGTACTTGTCCGAGGGAGTCATAAGGTGCCACTATTTATTTGCCACTATTTATTGTTTACCTACAATACTGTATTTGGTTTTGAAAATGTTAAAATCTGTCATGTGGATACTACTGCTTTTTTTTGTTTCTATTAAAGCTACTGTTTTAATATTCAGCTTTCCTATAGGTTCTTGTACTTCTATGCTTTTGTTAACTCATTTGATATCTATAAATATATATTTATTTATGTGGTCTTAGCATAATAATAATTCTTTCGCTGTTGAGATCCATATCATTATGCTTATTCATTTATTGTACATATATTAGATCATTAATATATTATATAAATATTCTTTGATTTGTTTCTTACAGATGGCAGGTGCAGGATCTAAAAGAGATGGACAATCTAGTGGTAAAGGAGGAAAATCAAATAAAAGAAAGTCAATTGCCATAGAGCGACAACCAGTTCAGTTGCCTCCCTTAATCCCGTCACGACCCCTCTTGTCTCATAATGGACCACTTCATGTAAATGAGCCTTCCTTGCCTCAACCTAGTCGTGAAGTCAATCGATCTCAGCCTCACATCACTGGATCTATTCCTCCCATAATACTACCACGACCCCGCCTATCTCCTACTGGTCCACTTCATATAAATGACACTTCCCTGCCTCATCCTATTCTTGAAGTCGGTCAATCCCAGCCTCATAACACTACATCACAACCTCAATCTAATGAATCTCAACCTGTAAATCAAGAAACTGAACAGATGATGTCTCCACCGGCTAATATGACTCCAGCCACCTCATTTAGTACGGTTGGCAATGGCGATGATGAGCATCGAATGTGTATTAAACCTGAAGCGGATGGGTAATTATACTAACTTGTATTTTTATTATTATATAAAAGAGTAAAAGATTCGACATTTTTATTCATGACTTACACAATGTTTTTTGTGTGTGTATAATATATATATATATATATATATATATATATATATATATATATATATATATATATATATNAATATTGTATTTTCCTTTATTTCCAGAAAGAAGCTATTGGAAAAGAACCTTCAATTGCGGAATTTTATTTTCAGACTCATCGCACAAAAAATAAAAAATGTTGGGTAAATGAGAAAGCTGAAGCTGCTTATGTAAGTGTTCCTTCTTTTACTTTTTTTCGAAGCATTACCTCAGTGACAACATATGATATATTTGCTCAGATCAAACAATTGCTCAACTAAACTCAACAAGAGCACACGTTATTTCTGAATTCTGTGTAAACTTGAATCCGCTGCTCGTTAGATGCTGGCCTGCTGCTCGTTAGAAATTTAAAATGATTTCCTTTTAATAAATTGTTGACATGTGATAAGAGTTTTTTTTATACCATTAGTGTAATTTAACATATTTCTATTCTAGTTTACCAATTAATACTATATTAGATAGAGTTGTCTCAATACCCTTTAAGTGACATGATAGCATAAACATTTTTACCATCGTCAATGCATAGAACTTAAAATCACTTAAATCTTGATATTTCTTTATCAAAAACATAGAGGAAAAGATCTGTTGCTGACCTACTAGTGCAAACTTGCAATTGCAATTGTGCTGGTGGTTGTTCATGCTTCCTTATCAAACCTTTTGGCCTTCTTGCTTAGATTAAGTATATTTCCTAAGGCTTACTTCATGTACTATCGTTATGGACATAATTTTTTAAGTTATGGATGATGAGAATTGAAAAAGGAACTTTATTTACATAGAACAAAATACAGCAGTGCCTTACCGTGGAGAAAGTGCTGCTTAATATTCTTCTTTAATTGCCTGGTTCCATATATTTCACGCACAATACTCATCTGTGAAATGCTTTATACAGAGTGCTAGCTTAGCACAGCGTGTCCACTGTCCACTCTCTATCTACATCATCTATTTACGTTTGTAAAACATTTCCTTTTATTGGCATTATATAATTTCTCAAATAACTTACTTTGGTGCAGAATAATTTTGAAAGAAAGAAACAAGAACTATTAGCTTCTCAAAGTGCATCAACTAATCAGGTAGATGACACTAATTCAGCAAGCCAATTAAGTGAAATGGATATTTGGGTGCAATTTGTTGGTGGAAAGAAAAAAGGAAGGGTTGCAGGCCTTGGCTCCTTGGGTCGATCAGTAAAAGCACTTAAGCATTCAACATCTACTTTACCAGGAGAAATTGATGAGATGATTAAATCTCAGGTGCATGCTTCCAATGCTAACTTATATGCTCAGTTGCAAGAAGAGCGGCGCAAAAACAAAAAGATGAGGAAGGAATTAGACTTATTGAAGAAGTATGTGAATTTCAATGCATCATCTTCAAATGAGTTATCATCTCAAGAAGACAATCAAGAATTTGAGGATGGAAGTGACAATGACTCTGATAATGTGAATGAAAGTGGTTCTAACCCAGGTAACGTGAATGAAAGCGATTATAATTAGGATTGAGATGTTCATTAGACTATTAAGTTTTACATGTGGGATATTTTGCTTTTTGATGAAGGATTATATGTTATTAATATTAATGTTATGAATTTGGGATATTTTGCTTTGTGATGAAGGATTATATGTTATTATTATTAATGTTATGAATTTGGGATATTTTGCTTTGTGATGAAGGATTATATGTTATTATTATTAATGTTATGAATTATGTTTTTTCTTTGGAAATTTTACATGGTGATTTACCTATGAATTATTACTTGGGAATTTTTCTGGGATTTTACATGCAAATATTTCATGGGAATTTTCTTGCGAAAATATACTCCTGCGGATTTTACTTGGAATTTTTAAAGGAATTTCCTGCGGAATATTTTTCATAAATATTCACAAGAAAATCCCTTTCGTCCATAAATTTTAACCTCAAAATTTCCTGCGGACTTACTTGAGGATCTTCATGGGGAATTACCTGTGGATTTCTTCCTACATAATTTCCCAAGAAAAATCCTTTTGTTTACGAATTTTTACCAAAATACACCTGCGATTTTTTTGATATGTTTCGCGGATAAATCCGCAAGTAAGTTACATGGGGACACAAATTCCCCAAGTATATTACCTGAGGAAATTTTAATTCGCAGGTAATAATTACCTACGGAGGTTTTTCCAACGGATTTATTTTGGTAGGAAATTCCGCAGCAAATCATATTACCTGCGGATATTTTTATACTATCCTTAGGAAAATCCCCAGGTAATCTGCCTTTTTCTAGTAGTGTTAAAAATATTAGATAAATGAATTAAAGACAAAATAAGCAATCAAACCAAACGTGACGTTATGGCTAAGCCTGAACTTGGGTTGAACAGCGACCTCGCCCTCGATTGGACCCTCGGTTCGAGCCCGGTCGTAAATGAAGAACAGAAAAAGTGAACAAGAACTTTAACAGTAGCTAAAAGGCATAGAATAAACTTGTGTTGCTTTTATTTGTGTGTTACAAAAGAAAAACTTTCCCTTTATATAGTAGGAGAGTTTTACCCCTAGTATAAGTCTAAAAAGGGTAAAAATCTTCCTTTCTCGCTAATTACTAATCCATAACGAACATCAAGCGAGATCCGCACCGTGATATCCCGCTAGGTGCGAATATCACAGCCCTCTATCCGTTGTGTGTAACCGTCCATTGTGTTTCCCGAGGTCTTAGAACTCATTTTTGACCCGGGGTGCGTCGCTTTACCATACACGAGCACATCATTAACTCTTCCTGGATCTCGATACGAAGGGTCTCTAACCTCGATTACAATCTCGTGCATCAGTACCCTTCTTCCGTTTTCTCACCGAAAAATCAGGGTAGACATTACCCCCTATTTTACCCGTACACAGATAGCCCCCTCATTTTTCGAATAGTAGGTTTACTGAAACGATGGGAAGCGATAGATGAACCCCGGTTCCTTCCTTAATACGTTACAATAAGGATGACTGGTAAATTGAAACGTCCCATCAGTTGCGTCGTTCTGACTTCGGACACATGTCAGTCACCGGTTGACTGTCCTCGAATACGAAAGCATTGATTTTTTCCTCTATAAACGCTTTGATAATTTTTCACTTCTTCCACTTTCCGATTCTAGAATTTACCCTCGAACTCTCTAATTGCTTTTAACTCCTAAATCTTCATTCATTGCTCCTTAAACATTCATATCATCATCTTCAATCCCCATACATTCTTTTTGGATCTTCAAGCCAGACCTTTATATTTTCATCCCACCTTCAAATCTACATATTTTTCCTTCAAATCTTCATATTTTCCCAGATCACGGTGGCAAAAAATTCCAAGTCCATGCCTCAACAAACTGCTCTTTCATCTTCCGACCCGGCCACGGGTGCCGAGGTGGTTGTCCCCGAGGTAGCTCAAGGGCCCCCCCATGAAGAGCTTCGTACTAGGAGGCTACTCAATCGGGAACGACTTCCTCGTCAAGATGGCCTCTAGTCAACAGGACCGAGGCGAGGGAGCATGGAGATACGTATGCTCCGTTACTGAGGAAACACTACCCATAGTTCGAGCGGACTATAACTGGGAAGGTTTCGTTCCGGGCCCAATGACGAACATCACTACCCACATGGATGGGTACTTAAGTGTTTACACTTACCCCTTCATGCTTGCCCCGGTGGACCCCATAGTCCTTGCCTTCTGCAAAAGGTACGAGGTGTGCCTTGGGAAAAGCCACCTGTCCTTCTGGAGGTTCGTGATCCTCTTACGACATACCAAAGCCCCTGGGTTCACCCTCGACCACCTACTTCGCCTATACAGTCCCCAAATCTTCCGAGGGGGACTAATCAAGCTCGTTCGCCGAGTGAGCAAGGCTCCGTTCTCGAGCATCGACAAGGACCGAGATCGAGGTTGGAAGGGGAGGTTCGTTTGGGTGAAAATCGAAGACCTCATCCCCTCCAAATTTCAACCATTCTCCAAAAAGTGGAACGCATCCCGTAAGTATTTTCCTTCTTGAGTATTTGTTATTTCTTTTTGTTCTTTCTCTTATTGCCTATGTTTGTTGTCGTGCAACAGTTTCCCAAGTTCCTAATGCAGTTCCCCGCTTCAAGGAGTGGATTGAGGGGATCTGCAAATAGATGCCATATTCCAAGAACGCATGGCGTAATCTCTCGAAGGGCAAATGGGAGGCCCGTTCCCACGGTAAGACCCTTTTCTGAATAGTTACTTTTGTACTTTTGGCTTACGCATTGCTAAGTCTCTTTTTTTTTCTTACAAGTTTGCCCAAGACCACCAACTCAGGCCGTTGGGTGAGGACGAAGATCCGTCTTTGCTTGCTGAACCCTCCACTTCGAGACAGCCTGGGAATGCCGCAAAAGAGGAGAAGAAGAAGAAGAAGAAAATAAAGTCTTCGAGTTTCCTGGATGTCGAGGCGAGGAAGAAGAAAGTGACCATCCGGGTTCAGAAAATCAAAAGAGCGCCAAGTCTAGGTTACCGAACTCTAATTCCCTCTACCGGCTCAAGGACGAGCCCGAGGACGATGGACTTTTTTTCTCATGGGTCGACCATTAACAAGGGGGAGCAGGAAGCACTCGGAAAAGGCAACCACAAGGTAGCTCACCCTCTAGCTCGGGAACCAGGGGAGAGACGAAGGCCCCGGCCTCTCTGGAAGCCGCTCTTGTCCCGAAGGAGGTAGCTGGTGTCATTGATATCATGGAAAACCCTCCTACACTAAGTCAAGGCTCAAAGAGGCCCAAGAGGGCAAAGAGAAGTCAAGCGAGATGGTGCAGGGACTAGACAACACCCTCAACATGTTCTTCAATGGAATGGATATGGCCAACTGGAGGACTTTTCTGGGCTTGGTCACCTGGAGGTCCCAAAAAAGGATGTACCATCGGGAGCGGGCGAGCTGAGTTCAAGCCCAAAACTAGTGAAGCAATTACCTGCTTCGAGCATGGACCCCGAGTGCAAGAGGATGATTGTTCTTACGTTTCCGACGGACGCCCGGATCTTGTCCACCCTGGTAGGCATATCCAGCTACCTTCGATGCTTGATGACTGGAGAGGACTAGGCAAAGATTAACAAAGTGGCATGTCGAGCCTCTTCAACGAGGCGCAACAGGCGCTGAACTGGGTAAGGCGTTTGCCCTTCGTACCCCTTTGTGAACTTTGTTCAGTTTTAGACTTGTTCTAATAACTTCATCGTTTTTTCATGCTTCAGCGCTTCACTATGATAGGTTCCTTCGGTCCCGCTTGGAGATCAGCCAGCTCGAGTTCGAGCTCAAAGAGCAGGTCCGGAAGAAGGACATAAACATGGCTTTTCGTGAGCAGCAGGACAAGGCCCTCAAGGACCTCCTGATTCTCAAGGCCGAAAATGCCCAGAACCCTCGACCCTGAATCGGGAAAACGTCGACCTAATTGAGAAGGTAAAGGTCTTTGAGGCTAAAAATGAGCAGCTAGTTGTCGTGACTAATAACACAACTTCGCAGGTCCAAGAGATTATAGACCTAATCGACCAACTTCGGGCTGAGATGGATGAGGTCAAGGCCACGGCTAGGGATGTTCGGCGGTCGGTACGGTACGGTATTTAGATATTTTGGTTTGGTATTTTCGGTATTCGGTTTCTTAAATCCTATACCAATACCGTACCTAATTAAATTCGATATGGTTCAGTTTTTCTCCTTTCGGTTTCGGTTTATTCGGTTCGGTAACTTTGGTTTATTCGGTTTGAATACTAACTAGTGCATAGAGCCATACACTCTAATATTCTTAATTAAAGTACTCAGAAATACCAAACTGAAAATGTTTGTTGACAAAAAATTTGTCCAAAACTAGCAAATATCGACCCAAATAGAGAAAATTGTACATAAAAGAATATTTGATCATTAGAAATGTCTTGTTACTTGATTAGAGTTAATTGATGAACTTTGAGTATAATGTAAAGTAAAATTTTAGATTTTTTTATATTTATGTTATAATTGATAATATGTGTTTTGTGTAATATAATATATATTTCGGTACGGTATCGGTATTTCGATATTTTATTTTAAAATGCCAAATACCATACCTAATACCAATTTTTTTAGAACATAAACCAAATACAAAAATATCGTATACCAAATACCAAAATTTTCAATTTCTGTATGGTAATTCGGTATTTACCAAATTATGACCAGCCCTTGCCACGACCGAGATGTGGAAGGGAAGGATGAACCTGCTGGCTTCGGAGAATGAAGCTGCAAAAGTGGAGCTGGCATCAGCCGAGAACCAACTCTGGGTGGCGAAGGATAAAGCCTATAAGTGGTCTCGGCTAAATGATGATCTCCGGGCACATCCAAGCTCGGCCATCTCGGAACGGGATGCCCCTAGACAAGAATATGCCGCACAAAGACCCAAACTGGATACAACTTCTTCTGACGTCGAGGAAATGCTAGCCCAGTACAAGGCTGATATGGAGGTAGTCGAGGCCGCTTGAAAACGAAGACCGAGTACGTAAAGCGGTTAACCCAGAGAGAGACCCTTGAAGAGATCCATGCCCGAGGTATTGACCTATCGGCCGACATTAAGGAAGCCAGTAGACTCGAGGCCGAGGCAAAGGATCTCTACGAGCTTGAGGGTCCCGAAGGCTCCGACGGTTCTGAGGGCTGACGATTCTGCGACAAGTCGGGCTCCGCTAAAGACCGGGTGTAGATACCTTAGTTCTTTTTAAGTTTTTCCTTATGTATTTTTTTTTGTTTATTTTGAGGCTCTCGAGGTATGATTATGGGAATAAGTGATAAAACAATTTTGAAGAACAGTAGGTAAAATAGAAAGAGAATAATGCACGTATATTTTCTTATCAGTGAACAGTGGTCAATGTCTCACAAATGGATGGGATTCCCCCTTTATATAATAGGGGAGTCCTAAATAAGGTGCACTTACTGTTATAGTAGAAAATCATATTTGACAAATGTTTAGCCGTTGAAAGCCAATCCATTCCAAAATTTACACCGTGATCTCCGGCCCATTGCGGGTATCTCGCTCCTTCCGTTATTGAATCATATCGGCATTACCTCGACGCATGCCTTCTTCTGAACTAGGCAAATGTTATCGACCATGACCTTGGAAAGTAACTTCGACCTCGAGCTCGACGTTCTGATTTTCCGACGTGGTATTACTTTTTCCATCAAAGACCGAAATCGGGTAGCCCCGATTTCCACCATATACAAGCCTCTACTTGCAATTTTCTATTTGCGTATTATTTCTAATGCCTTAGCATAAAATCAAATGTAGTTATAGAGTATCCATTTTTTGGAGCCCGACAATGATGCAACTTAGGGTTACTTGTGGCTTCGAATCTTCGATAGAACCGATGGTCTTTAAGATGCTTAAGTGTTTTTAAATGATGTTTTTGCTGAGGGTAACCGTTTAGTAGGTTTAAATTTTTTGTAAGGGTTTTACTTTCTGGTTACGGACACCGGATGTCCCCGAGCCATTTTTAGGGTGGTCGTGGCCTTTCATATTCATGCACCGCCTAATGGGTTTGGTGCTTCCGGGATTTGGTAGCCCGGGTCGTCCGAATTTTCATCGGGCGACAGTCCCCAAGCAGGGGTAGCCCGTGGGCTTTTAGGATCCAGGATCAAAGAAGCAAAATGCATAGTAACAAAGTGTAAGGGAAGTAGAAATTTCTTTCGTTACTTAGTATACAAGGTACATGATCAAAGGCACATAAAACCTATGTCGCGGATAGAGTGGACTATGTGGGCATGGTTCATATGACCGTTTGACCCTTACAATGAATCCTAACCACCAAGACTTAGCTTTCAGCACATAAAATTTTATTTTCCCTTGCTAAAGATCTTAACCTTGGGTTAACGATTCCTAGTATTCGAGGCCGAACTCGTGAGGGATCGAATACTGTTGATCTGATGCAAACGATCCTTGATTCCAGTATATGACCGGTCTGCAAATCTAAGGTAGCACGTCTTACTGTTTCCTTGTTAAAAACCTTGACGAAAAACCCACTTCGGGATAAAACCGGTTCAAGGGAAAAAGAGTGCAACACGTGCTTTCAAACCTAATAACCACATCCGTCCTTGGCTGATTACCTTCATACGTTAGTCCGATTTATAACACAATTAAAAAGGAATTGAGTTTGTACCTTAGCAGTTGTACAACTTTAAGTGTGTCACGTTCCAATTGTTTGGTAGTTTTACACCGGTTTCCGCTTCGAGTTTATACGAGCCTTTGTCGGTTATTCAACAACTCGATACGGCCCTTCCCAATCCGGGCCCAGTTTCCCTTCATTCGAGTTCCAGGTGTGTAATTTTACCCTTCTCAATACCAAGTCCCCGACTTAAAAATGTTGGAGGTTGGCTCTTCGGTTATAGTATCTTTATACTTGTTACTTCTGGGAGACCAACCGAACCATGGCGGCCTCCTGCCTTTCGTATAACAGCTTCAGGCTCGTGATCTGGCCTCGCCGGTTGAATCGTTAGTAGCATACAGGAATCTGAGGCTCGGTTCCCCCACCTCGACTGGTATTAAGGCTTCTGCTCCATTGACCGGAGAAAACAGGGTGGCCCCGGTGCTTGATTTCAAATTCGTACTTTATGCCCACAAGACTTCGGGAAAGATCTCCTTCCATTTTCCTTTCCAACCTGTCAACCTCTCTTTCAGGCTTTAGAGTATAGTCTTCTTCGTTGATTCTGCCTGCCGGTTCCCATTAGGCTGATAAGGCGTTGATAGTATCTTTTTGATCTTGTGATCTTCGAAAAACTTACTCACCTTGTTGCCGACGAATTGTTTCCTGTTGTCGCAAACGATCTCGGATGGTAACCCAAATCGACATATTTTGTGATCCCAAATGCAGTCAGTGACTTTTTTCTCGTACCTTCTCGAACTCCTGGTCCTCGACCCATTTAGAAAAATAATTGGTCATGAATAGTATGAATTGAGCTTTACCGGGAGCCCATGGCAGGGGATCGACAATGTCCATTCCCCACTTCATAAATAGCCACAGAGACAGGACTGAATGGAGCATTTCTCCCAGTTGATGGATCATCAGGGCGTGTCTTTGGAACTCGCCGCATTTCCGTACGAAATCTTTCGCATCCTTCTCATTTTCGGTCCAGTAGTAGCCGGCTCTGATCATCTTCCGAACCAAGAATTCTGCCCCCGAATGGTTTCCGCAAGTGCCCTCGTGAACTTCTCTCATGGCATATTTAGTCTCTCCCGGTCCCAACCATCTGGCTAGTAGGCCAAAGAAAGATCTCCTCAACAATGCCCCTTCGACCAAACTAAATCTGGCAGCTTTGGTGCGCAAGGCTCTCGATTCTTTGGTATTCGAAGACAATTTTCCTATCTGCAAGTAGTCTATGCATTTGTTTCTCCAATCCCAAGTTAAACTCGTTGAGTTCACTTTGGCGTGACCTTCTTCTACCATTGAGTTCATTAGTTGCACTACTGCTCTCGAGCTGAACTTATCGGAATCAACTGACAACCCCAAGTTAGCCAGTGCATCGGCCTTACTCTTTTGATATGTGGGTACATGCTGCAGAGTCCATTCCCTGAATTGGTGTATGGTTACATGCAATTTGTCCAAGTACCTCCGCATCCGTTCTTCTTTTACTTCAAACGTTCTCTTGACTTGATTTACCACGAGGAGAGAGTCGCACTTAGATTCGATCACTTCGGCCCCAAGGCTCTTAGCCAATTCTAGACCTACAATCATAGCCTCATACTCGGCCTCATTGTTACTCAATTTCACGGTTCTAATAAACAGCCTAATTATATTTCCCGTATGTGGTCTAATATGATACCGAGCCCGAAAACCTTCGCGTTGGAGGCACCGTCCGTAAAGAGGGTCCAGATTCCTGAAGTAGTCCCCGGGGTTAGTAGTACTTCCCTTTCGACTTCGGCTATTAATGCCGGCGTAAAGTCGTCCACGAAGTTTGCCAAAATCTGAGATTTTATGGCGGTTCGGGGTCGATACTCGATATCGTACCCTCTAATTTCCACGGCCTATTTGGCCAACCGGCCCGAGAGCTCGAGCTTATGTATGATATTCTTCAGAGGGTAAGAGGTTACGACACATATAGGGTGACATTGAAAGTACGGCTTCAGCTTCCTCGAAGCGCTTAGCAAAGCAAGCGCTAATTTTTCAAGGTGAGGATACCTTGATTCGGCCTCGCCTAAAGTTCTACTAACATAGTAAAAAGGAAATTGTGTACCTTCTTCCTCCCAGAATAAGACACCACTTACCGCCAACTCAGAAACCACCAAGTAGAGGTACAACTGTTTGTCTGCCTTCGGAGTGTGCATCTAGGGGGTCTCGATAGGTACCGTTTGGTTCTTCCAAAGCTTGCTGGCATTCTGGGGTCCAGGAAAAGTTATTCTTCTTCTTTAATAGTGAGAAGAATCGATAGCTCTTGTCCGAGGACCACGAGATGAACCGGCCCAAGGCGGCTATACGCCCGGTCAGTCTTTGAACGGCCTTGACATTGTCCACCACGGTGATGTCCTCTATGGCCTTTATTTTATCAGGGTTGATCTCGATCCCTCGATTGGGTACCATGAACCCCGGGAATTTTCCCAATCCAACCCCGAATGTGCATTTCTCCGAGTTTAGTTTCATGTTGTATTTCCTTAGTATATCGAAGGTCTCCTGCAAATGTTTCACATGGTCCTTTGCTTTAGGGACTTGACCAGCATATCGTCAATATAAACTTCCATTGATTTTCCTAGTTTTTCTTTGAACATCCGGTTTACTAGGTGCTGGTAGGTAACACCGACATTTTTTAATCCAAACGGTATTACGTTATAGCAGTAGGTGCCGAATTTAGTGATGAAAGAAGTCTTTTCTTGATCGTCCGGGTCCATCTGAATTTGGTTGTACCTAGAGTAGGCGTCGAGAAAGATGAGTATCTCGTGCCCGGTCGTCGCGTTGATAAATCGATCGATATTAGGCAAAGGGAAAGAATCCTTAGGGCATGCTTTGTTTAGGTCTTTGTAATCTATACACATTCTTAGTTTATTCCCTTTTTTAGGCACTACCACTACGTTAGCTAACCGGTCCGAGTATTTAACTTCCCAGATGGATCCTATTTTAAGAAGTTTGGATACCTCATCCTTGATGAATATATGCTTGATCTCGGACTGTGGCCTCATCTTCTGCTTAATCGGATGGAACTTCGGGTCCAAACTTAACTTAAGAGTGGTTACCTTCGATGGGATCCTTGTCATGTCAAGATGGGACCAAGAAAAACAATCTATGTTAGCTTTAAGAAAATCAACAAGTTTTTTTCTAAGCTCGAGGGGTTAAACCCGTGCCCAGGTATACCTTTCGATCTGGTAGGTGTTCGATTAACATGACTTTCTCCAACTCTTCAATCGTCGATTTGGTGGCGTCGGTGTCGTCAGGAGATATGAATGATCTCGAGACACCGTAATCATCCTCCTCGTCTGTCTGGTTTGGCCGAGGCCGGCATCAGTGATTGCTATTTAATTTCTTCCTTTTTGGTGCATTCTTTGATGTCGAAACTGCGAGAACTGGTATTACCTCGTAGACAGCGAAAATCTCCCTTGCGGCCGGTTGTTCTCTATAGACCACCTTGACTCCCCCCCCCCCCCCCCCGTGTGGGGATTTTCAATGCCTGGTGCAAGGTTGAAGGTACCGCCCTCATGTTATGGACCCACGACCTTCCGAATATAGTGTTATACCTCATGTCCCCCTCGATCACATAGAACTTTATTTCTTGGATCCTCCTGGTGGCGTTTACTTGCAAGGTTACCTCCCTTTAGTGGTCTCATATTCCATGTTAAATTCGTTATCCGGACTGCAAGCACGATTTGGTCCTATAACCCCAATTGTTCTATGATCATTGATTTGATGATGTTGGCCGAGCTACCTAGATCAATCAATACATGTTTAACTCAAGATTTATTGATAAGTATAGATATTACCATTGCATTGTTGTGAGGTTGTACGATGACATCAGCATCTTCGTCACTGAATGAAATAGCTCCCTCTGGAACATAATCACGGGTGCATTTTTCCCTCGAGATGGATACTTTGGTGAATTTAATCATTGGTCCTTTGGGGACATCGATTCCTCTGATGATCATGTAGATCACGTGCTGAGGCTCCTCTTGTTCGACCTGCTTGTTGGCATCCCTATTCCTTAAGTAGTTTTTGGCTCGATCACTCAGGATTCTTGGAGGTGCCCGTTGTTGAATAACCGGGCAACTTCTTCTCTTAATTGTTGGCAATCTTCGGTCCTGTGACCATGAGTGACATGATATCTGCACATAAAATTGGGATTTCTCTAGGTAGGATCGAACTGCAAAGGTCGGGGCCACTTGGTCTCTTTAATGCGCCATATGGCTGACACAATGCTGGAAGCATCCATGTTGAAGTTGTATTCCGATAACCTCGGTGCTTCCATGCTTCCGAGCAGCCTATCAAACCCATTTTGCTCATCAGGCCTCCGCCACTGGGTCCTCGATCGCTCCTCTTCTCGTTCCTTGCAGGATGACACCTGTATCCATTTTCCCTTCGGTATGCACTGTACAGTTGATACCGATCCTGGACCGGCATTGGCTCTTGATCAATGGCTCTCTTAGATCTATCATCGCACCTGATAGGGTAAACAGATCCAGAATTAGTCCCGAGTTGATCGTCCTCGACCCTAATCTTCGACAGATACCTGTTGTGGATGTCGGCCCAGGTTACCGCGGGGTACTCCACCAAATTTTGTTTTAACTGTTGAGAGGCCAAGGAACTTCAGGGGTTGAGCCCCTCAGCGAATGCCTAAACGGCCCAGTCATCCGCGACCGGTGGTAGATCCATTCGCTCCATCTGGAATCTCGACCTGAACTCCCTAAGCATCTCATTATCCCTTTATTTGACCTTGAAGAGATCTGACTTTCTGGTCTCGACCTTGTTGGCCCCAGCGTAGGCCTTCACGAAAGCATCTGCAAGAATAGCAAACGAGTAAATGGAATTTGGGGGTAAGTTTTGATACCATATCATTTCTCCTTTGGATGACGTTTCCCCGAACTTCTTCAGTAATACCAATTCGATCTCATCATCCTCTAAATAATTCCCATGCGCATGTGTATGAGGTCACGTGTTCGTTTGGATCCGTGGTCCCATTGTATTAGGGATGTCGGGCATGAAAAACCTCTTTGGGATTGGCATTGGTACCTTACTTGGAGGAAAAGGATTTTGGATAAAAATTTTAGAGTTCAGTTCTTTCAGTATTGGGGGTGCCCCGGGGATCTGATCAACCCTGGAGTTGTATGTTTCCACCTTCTTCTCATCAGCCTCAATCTTTTCCTCACCTGATTCTACTCATTTTGTCAAGTCTTCGAGTATCTTCATCACCTCGAGATTTACCCCGGGCTCAGCTTCACCCGGTCTCTCGATAATTTACTCCTCTCTTCGAACGCTTTCCCAGGATTGTTCGGCCTCGACCCTGTTGGGGCCGTGGCTTTGATTCTACAACTGGGCTATCACCGCCTGTTGCGCCTGCAACATTTTGAAGATTACCCGCAGGAGTTACCCTATCGCCTTCGCCTTCGGGGCCTTCTCGAGTTGTTGGTGGGGTCAGTTTTCAAATTGACGTTGATGGCCACCTATGATTTAGCATAGACTGGATCGACAGTACGACACCGTTAGTATTGGCAGGGGGCACCTTGTTACTAGGCACCAAATTATTATTTTCGCCGTGATAGCCAGACTCAGCGTCAACGTTCGAGGGAGCAGACTGAAAGTTTGACATTTTTGGGCTGACCTAAAATTAAGACTTCAAAGAACAAGCGTAAAATAGGATGTGTTATAGAGATTCGTACCAGATCACTACTCTTATCCTTAGCCCCGTGATGGGCGCTAAACAGTTTACCCCAAAATTGGATAACAATTAAATTTGTACGCGATTTTAAGGATACGTGGTTTGATCAACACAAACAATTAAGAATTGTGATAAATGAAATAAAGACAAAATAAGCAATCAAACCAAATGTGACATTATGGCCAAGCTTGAACTTGGGTTGAACAACGACCTCGTCCTCGATTGGACCGTCGGTTCGAGCCCGATCGTGGATGAAGAACAGGATAAGTGAACAAGAACTTTAATAGTAGCTAAGAGGCATAAAATAAACTTGTGTTGCTTTTATTTGTGTGTTACAAAAGAAAAACTTCTCCTTTGTGTAGTAGGAGAGTTTTACCCCTAGTATAAGTCTAAAAAGAGTAAAAATCTTCCTTACTCGTTAATTACTAATCCATAATCAACATCGAGCAAGATCCGCGCCGTGATATTCGGTTGGGTGCAAATATCACGGCCCTCTATTTGTAGTGTGTAACCGTCCACCGTGTTTTCCGAGGTCATAGAACTCATTTTTGACTTGTGGTGCGTCGCTTTACCATACCCGATGACGAGCACATCGTTTACTCTTCCTGGATCTCGATACGAAGGGTCTCTAACCTCGATTACCATACCTTGTAGACGGAGGAGATATAGAAAGTGTGCCGTGCTTGATTCATAAGATTCTATAATCCCTTCTTCCGTTTTCTCACCGGATAATCGGGGTAGACATTACCCCGAATTTTACCCGTACACAGTATGGACAAACAAAAACTAGAAAAATCATCTTCAACTAAAATAACCGTGTTTTCCCCTATCCAATTAATTCCATTTACACTTGGAGATACCCACATTCGGAGTGGAGAAAAATGAATATATCCTTAGAAAAGGAAAATTTACTATAAAAAAATGCAAGATATCCATAGTAATGTCCCGACCAGGACTCCCAACCTCAGGGTCTTGGGTGGCCCCAAACGTCCACTTGCTAGGCAAGCCGACGTGAGATAATTAAATAGCCAATTTTAATAGTTAAAAACAAGATGATGACATACAACGGGGAACTTAAACCCAAACTAACACAGTACTAATATAAATCACGTGATAATATCTACTCCCAAAGATCCGGAGTCACGAGTACACGGGAAACTAGAAGTTTACAAACAATGTCTGGAAAAAATACAACTCTTTCGAAGGAAATGAACAGTAAAAGTGGAAAAGGGAAGGGGTTTTCAAGGTCTGCGGACGCTAGCAGATCTACCTCGAGTCTCCATAAGCAGTGATCCAAGCTGACGCACCTCACGTACCGAGGGGATCAATACCAGTATCTGCACAAGAAGTGTAGAAGTATAGTATGAGTATAAGCGACCCAATGTACTCCGTAAGTGTCGAGCCTAACCTCAACGAGGTAGTGACGGGGCTATGACAAGACACCTACATAAATAAACTTGTACAAATGCATATAAATCAGTAACAATAATAGAGAATAATAGTAATGTACAAACTGGGAGGGGACATGCAAATGGAGGGAAAATATGACAACTACGACAGGTATGAAATCACGTAATAGACAAGTAAATCATCAACCAATGAAATCAGATAAACCAATAATATGAAAATGGCACGGCATCACCGTTCGTGTTTTTACTCTCATCATTACCATGAAATGATGATATAAGTGAAATGAAATTGCACGACATCACCCTTCGTGCTTTTACTCTCATCTTCACCATGTAACAATGAATAAATGAGATGAATGGCACCGCATCACTCTTTGTGCTTTTACTCTCTTTCTCACCATGTAATAATGAATAAATAAGATAAATGGCACGGTATCACCCTTCGTACTTTTACTCTCCTCCTCACTATGTAATAATCAATAAATGAGATAAATGCAATGGCACGACATCACCCTTCGTGCTTTTACACTCTTCCTCACCGTGTAATGAAGATAATATGAATTCGGTAAATAAATAATGTGGAGAATGTATTTAACGTCAAATATGATACCAAGATACCAAACTTCAACTTCCAAACAAATACTCAACAATTATGAAATAATCAATAATTACGAAGCGAATAATCAAAGAAGTAATAACCTAACCTAACATGGATATCATAATTAACGAAGCAATAAAACACAAGGAAATAAGTTCCACCCGCATGCTTTAACCCAACAACAACGCATAAGTACTCGTCACCTCACATATACGTTTTTCCCACATATAAAACACGGGGCAAATAGACTAACAAGTCCTAATCCCTCAAGTCAAGATTAACCATGATACTTAACTCAATCCGCAATCAAATCAAAGTTCGACCCGGGACTTTTCTCTAAAATTCGCCTCCAAACCAATCGAATCTAACCAAATGTGGTTCAAACAATTCAGAAGAAGCTTTAAAAACTACCCACGAGTGAAAAAGATTCAATCCTTAATGATTTCGGAAAAAGTCAATAAAAGTCAACCTCGGGCCCGCTTGGTCAAAACCCGAGATCGGACCAAAACCCAATTACTCATTCACCCCCGAGCCCGATTATGTGATTTGTTTCGAAATTCAACCCCAATTCGAGGTCTAAATTCTTGATTCTACAAAAATTTCCAATTCTATTCAAATCCCTAATTTCTACCATGAAAATCCTAGATTTGATATTAAACTCTAAGATATATTGATGAAATATGATTAGAAATAGATTAGAATCATGTACCTAAAGTTTAAAAATGAAAAATCCTCTTCAAAATGGCCTCTTACCAAGCCTAGGGTTCCAAAATATGGAAATGAGGCTAAAAATCTCATCCCTCGGCTTTTGTCGGGTTGCAGATGTCGCAAATGTGAACGCCACAAATACGAAGAAGTCATCGCAAAAGCGAACTCCCCACATTCCTGTTGTCATCGCAATTGCGACGAATGGTTCGAAAATGCAAAGATTGAATCTTCGCAAAAGCGACCAAATGATCGCAAATGCAATCTCTGCTGATCCTTGGCCACCTTCGCAATTGCAAACAAAATCTTCGCAAATGCGACCATAATAGACTAGGCCATACATCGCAAATGTGAATTTCAATCTCATACTTACGAGGGCTGCAACACCACTTAACAACCGCAACACCAAACTCTCCCAAACACTCCGAAACGCGTCTGAAACCAACCCGAGCCTCTCATGCAAACTCACTCATGCGATCAAATCACTAAAATAACACCTATAACCACGCATCGGACATCAAAAAGTATGAAAGTTTCAAAGAAACTCAAGAAATTTCAAATTTATAACCGGACGTCCGAATCACGTCAAATCAACTCTGTTTTGCACCAAATTTTATAAACAAGTCATAAATAGTGAAATGAACTTATACCAAGTTGCAAAACCGAAATCCGAACTTGGTAGAAACAAAGTCAACCTACGGTCAAACTTAAAATTCTTTAAACCTTCAAATTAGTAGTTTTCAACAAATCGCACTAAATCAAGTTAGGGACTTCTGAATTCAATACCGGGCATACGCCCAAGTTCCAAATAACGATACGGACCACTCGGACCGTCAAAATACTGGCCCGGGTCCGTTTGCACAAAACGTTGACTGTAGTCAACTCAAATTATTTTTAAAGTAAAAATTCACATTTTCTTCAAAATTTTCACATAAAAATTTTTCAGAAAAAGACACAGACTCCGCACGCAAAATCGAGGAACGCTAAATGTTGCTATTCGAGGTCTCGGAACATAAAAATAAAAGTTGAAACTTGGCCTATCGGGTCATTACAAGTAATTGTTATAGCATCTTGTATTGCTCCAATTTTCTGTAAAGGTGTAGATTAAAATATGTAACGCAATAATAGCCATATATTAGATTAGTTCTTCTAGGGGTAGCAAAAAGTTACTTCTATCACCTCATTTTGTCTGAAAGTATTTAATTAGCACAAAAGTTTTAAAGTTTTAAAGAACACTTTTGAAATGTAAGAAATACATATACTTCCTTCGTTTCACTTTAGGTAGCAAACTTTTAACTAGCATAGAGTTTTAAGAAAAAAATAAGGACTTTTGAAACTTATGATCTGAAATAAACCTAAATATTTATGTGATTATAAAAACTTTTCATTAAGAATATAATAAAAAGTTTTAGTTAATTATTTTAAAATTAAGAAAGTTATCATTATTTTTTGAACGGGCTAAATAAGAAATATTGCAACATAAATTAGAACATGTGGAGTATAAAGTATCAAAATTATCTTTTTAAATGATTAGTGATAAAAGTTTTATATATTCTTTTATTTTCTCTCTCTTTATAAATGAATAAACTTTTATTTCTGCCAAATCATGTTATTAATAACTAGTGATGACAAATTGATTAAAAGAAAATAGTTAACCACCCATCTTATCCACTAAAAAATGGGTTGGATAACGAATTTTCTAAAAATGGGTCAAATATAAGAACCATATTATCCATTTATAAAATGAATAATGATAGTAGACTATATTATGCGATATAGATGCTATTTATGCTCGAAGTTAACCATACTTTATTGATGTTTTAAGTGCTAAATGATAACAAAATACTCTAATTGAGGCTTTTTATGCTTTGCAGGAACTACTCCGAGTTAGGAGGAGGATATAGAGTGTTTTGGGGTCAATTATGTAGATACAAGGTCAATCGAGAAGAGCCCGAATCAAAACGAGCAAGAAAAGGCGAAGAAAAACTGGATAACAGTCCACCGCGACCGCGGTAGGGCCGCGGCTGGAACGCGGTGAAAGAAAAGCGGAAAACAGAATGTTTAAAATGACCGCGGTCGTGCCGCGGTTGGCCCGCGGCCGCGATCGATCTGGAGAAGCCTAAGAAAGTTTAAGGGCTAAAGTGTGAAGCGTGAGAAACTTATCCTAACCCTATATAAACTCAACAAACTCGCCCAAGTCAAGGTTAAGCTTGTTTTTAGACTCAATTGGAAGCAAAAACAAGTGTGAGAAGATCAAGACACCATTAGTGTTTTTCATTCCTCTTCTTGTTATCATTATTTTGTGAATTATGAATGATTTTATGGTTTTATCTTGTTTTACGATGAGTAGCTAAACATTTAGTCTAGGGTTGATGGAACCAATTGTTAGATGAAGTTTTGACTCAATTTTGTTATAATCGAGTCGGGTTTATTATATAATTGTTCAGCTATGTTTTGTATGGTGATTAATTGAATGGGCCCTTGATTAATCGTGTCAAATTGCCTTGTGTTGCTTGAGAAAGAATACTAGGTTAGATTGTTGTTGAACAACACCACTTTTGGGTAATTGAAGAGATTCATTACTTGAATTTAAAAGTGGGG
>NW_017671916.1:61022-164616 GCF_001879085.1 Nicotiana attenuata | reverse complement strand
TAAAACCCTACCCCCCTCCCCCCCCCCCACTTCCCCCAATCCTCTTCTCACTCTAACTACCCTCCCCCACTTCCCCCACTCCTCTTCTTACTCTAAATCCCTAACCCCACTCCCCTTCTTCTTCTTCTTCTTCTTCCCATCTCTCTCACACACCCATTTCTCTCCCACATACACACACTTCCGGCTCCCTCTTCCCCAACCTCCATTATACTCCAACTCTACAAGAATCAGGTATGTCATGATTTTTTTCTCTCCTCTTCTCCCCTTCTCTTTTGCAATTTTAATGTTTGAGTTGTTGTAGTATCTATAGTTAGATTTTTAGTTTTCTTCTCTTCTTTTTAGTTGGTAATGTGTATAATGTAGTAGAGAAGGGCATGTTGTTGTTGTGTGAAGTTAATTGTGGTGGGGTGGAGTTGTGAAGTGATTGTGGTTGATGTGGAAGGAGAGTTTATACTTCCATGGGATAGGTGTGTTAAATCATAGTTCCATGCACACCAGGTGCTTGTGAAATTGCCCCAATGGAGCTGTAATGGCTAATGTGACCATGGTGGTGGTGAAGTCTGAGTAACCACCCAGGGTTCACACAACTCGCACCCTTACTAATAGTAGCCTTTGTTTTGTCAGGTACAATGCATCAGTCAAGGAAAAGACGTGCCACAGGTTCCTCCGCCAGTGGACCAGGAGGTTCATCCAGAGCTCGAGCTCAGGCTACTTTGGACCAGTTTGACCGCACTCTGTTTGTCTCCAAAGCGGCTCAAGATAGGTTTAGTGCAAAGTCATCCAAGAAGTTGTTGCCTGAAGTACACATTGATAGGCATGCCTTGAGAGTTGAATGCCCAAGTATCTATGAAGAATTGAGGAGGCGTCAGCTGGACATCTTCTTTGATGAACCGGAAGAGGGCAATGTACTGATAGTCAGGGAATTTTACGCGAATTTCCCAAAACATGTTGATAGGGTTGTCACGGTATGAAACACCCCGGTGAATATGTCTCTTGAGGCCATCCGCCGAGTGTACAGGTTGCTGGTATTCACTGGAGAGACGGATTATTACCAAGATTATCAACGCTCACCTGTCTGGTGGCAACCAATTGTTGAAACAATCTGTGTGGATGGACGGGATCCAATATGGATAAAGCAGAGAATTACCCTGAACTCCCAATCTCTCACTTGGGAAGCTAAGTGTTGGCTAACAATTATCAACAGCCGTTTGCTGCCATCCAGCAACACTACAGATGTTAATGAGCCAAGAGTAGCAGTGATTTATTGTTTTATGACCCAACACGATTTTGATGTGGCCCGGCTCATTTAGGATGAAATGTTCATTCGCTTTCCGAAAATACTCAAAGGGTTCTACTTCCCTTCCCTGGTCACCAAGTTGTGTCGTGCTTCACGAGTTCCTGAAAATTCCATAGTAGATGGGAAAGTGCCATTAAAAGCCCCATTCAAGGCTAGCAAAATCACAGTTGGGAAAGAGCAGGCTGTGGCAGATGATAATGATACCGACGATGATGATGAGGGAGCTATGCATGCTGCCGCCCGACCGGTGCTGATTGTTGATGAGGTTGGCCTACGCACGTCAGTCACTGACCTGAATGCTACAGTTGACACTTTGGCCACTCAAAATGCCAGGTCAGAGAAAAAGATCATGGGCTGGCTCCGGGCGCTAGGACGAGCGTGTCACCTCGATCTGGCACCGTCTCCGATTAGGACTGAGCACCAAGGAAGTCCCCTTACCCTACTCTGCTTTAATTTCTTTGACATGGGGACATGCCAAATCTTTAAGTGTGGGGGTGGGGGAAGGTTGTTGTCGTTGTACAATTGTATAAATTTGTTTGGTGTTTTTGGTTGTTGTTAATTAACTTCGACTTGGCCTGAAGACGGACACCTCTCGACGGGTCTCTTGAGGGACTTAAGTCGAACAAAAAAAAAGATTTTCTTCTATTAGGTAGTGTATCAACTCCCCCTTGGTTTTTCTTTAAACCACGATTCTTTTCCAAGGGTTTCCATTTGAACTGGGTGTAGTTAGTTTTTTTTTCTTTTTGTTAGTTTAGGAATTTTTGGGCGAGGAAAGACTAGAAATAGGATCCCTTGACTCCATGGTACCTTGAATAGAGATTTCTTTAGTGTGACACTTAGGCCTCATTTTTTTGCACTTAATGGAGGTCTGAATCTTCATTATTCAGATCTCAAACATTAAGTGCGTTTGTTTTTAAAGTTTCAATCTTAATCATTCAGATCTTAATCATTAAGTGTGTTTGTTTTTTTACTTCACTGCCACTTAATGTGTCTGAATAGGTCTGTATGATTAAGATCTATAACAGAGACTTAATTTCATTAAGATGCTATTACATATTCATTATTAACTGCCGCCACCGCCTACTAATATCAACTACCACCATGCCGCCGCCACCACCATACTCAACCACCACCACCACGCCACCATCATCCTCAATCATAGCCGCCACCATTATCGACCATCACCGCCCACTATCCCCACCACTCCGACCACCATCATTCTCACTATCAATACTCATTCACCCCAACTACCCCAACTAACCACCCCATCACCATCAACAACCACAGCTGGCACTGGCCATCATTATTACCTATCACTACCCACCCACCGCCTTCCTCAATCATAATTTCTACCACCACCCGTCATTATAACTATCATCGCCCACCACCACCATCCTCAATCATAATTTCCGCCACTACCAATGACTACTAGCTACTAGCGTGAACCACCATCATCAACCAAAACTACCACCAACCACCGCCTCTAGTCGGCACTCACCCATTAGCCATCACCACCAACAACTATCATATTTTAAAAAATTATATATTTTATTGATAGAATATTACATTAGTTAGTATTTCATTTGAATTTTATATTTATTAATTTTCAAATAAAGATAAATTTTATACATTCAGATGTTAAAAATCAAACAGTCTTAATTAGTTAGTATTCAAATCTTAATACACATCTTAATATATTCAGATGTGTATTGAGATTTAGATGTCTTAATCTTAATACACATCTTGATATTCAGATGTGTATTCAGATTCAAACGTCTTAATCCTAAAAAAAAAACAAATGAGGCCTTAGGCTCATTAGTTGACTCTAGCAATAAAGCCTTAAATTGTGTGTTCTTGAGTTGGCTTAAGCCACTTGAGCAGAGTGACTGATGGTCCTAACTGAATCGAGTTATGTGCCATGTGTGAGTGAGGCTTTGTGTATTCTATGCTAACACTCAATGCCTAAAACTTGCCCAGTGTGTGTACAAAGAGAAATGGTAGTCTTAATTGGTCTGGAAAGTGTATTGAGTGGTTAGGGAGGTGTAGTCACTATACCCATATGTATCCTACCTGTCCCGCAACCAACATTACAACCAAATGAAGTCCTACTTGATTCTAGACCAAATGGGCTCGATTAGTCGAGTATTACACTACGGGCAAGCCTATGGTGCGTTGTTTGTGGCATAAGAATTTATTTCTGAGGGTGAGTGAAATCTTACGTGTTTGAATTCCTCAGTGTGTGAATTAAAATGACATGACACAAGTCTCTTTTGTGGTGAGTAGGCACGTGATTCATGAAGGAAAGGTAAGTCTGGACCTCTGACTGAGAGTATGAAAGCCGGTTAGGGACATTACGTGGCTAGAAAGGGAGTCCACTCTTGAGGTTAGGAGGTTACGCTAAGGTAGTCTATCTATGTGAATTATTCTTGGTATAAGGAGTAGGGAAGTGACCCAGTGATGATTAGGCCTATAGAGTGTGGTTTTGTTGCTAGAGGACTAGCAACGGTTTAAGTGTGGGGTGTTAATAGTAGCCTATATTATGCGATGTAGATGCTATTTATGCTCGAAATTAACCATACTTTATTGATGTTTTTAAGTGCTAAATGATAACAAAATGCTCTAATTGAGGTTTTTTATGCTCTGCAGGAACTACTCCGAGTTAGGAGGAGGATATAGAGTGTTTTGGGGTCAATTATGTAGATACAAGGCCAATCGAGAAGAGCCCGGATGAAAACGAGCAAGAAAAGGCGAAAAAAACTGGGTAACAGTCCACCGCGACCGCGGTAGGGCTGCGGCTGGAACGCGGTGAAAGAAAAGCGGAAAACAGAATGTTTAAAATGACCGCGGTTGGCCCACGATCGCGGTCGATCTGGAGAAGCCCAAGAAAGTTTAAGGGCTAAAGTGTGAAGCGTGGGAAACTTATCCTAACCCTATATAAACTCAACAAACTCGCCCAAGTCAAGGTTAAGCTTGTTTTTAGACTCAATTGGAGGCAAGAACAAGTGTGAGAAGATCAAGACACCATTAGAGTTTTTCATTCCTCTTCTTGTTATCATTATTTTGTGAATTATGAATGATTTAATGGTTTTATCTTGTTTTACGATGAGTAGCTAAACATTTAGTCTAGGGTTGATGGAACCAATTGTTAGATGAAGTTTTGACTCAGTTTTGTTATAATCGAGCCGGGTTTATTATATGATTGTTCAACTATGTTTTGTATGGTGATTAATTGAATGGGTCCTTGATTAATCGTGTCTAATTTCCTTGTTTTGCTTGAGAAAGAATACTAGGTTAGATTGTTGTTGAACAACACCACTTTTGGGTAATTGAAGAGATTCATTACTTGAATTTAAAAGTGGGGTTAGAAATAACGAAATTTTGGTGGGATAATTCGGAGCTGCATAAATTATCAGCTAGAGTAGTTCGAGAGAATGCTCTAGTAAATTATCGTAGTTGATCGAGAGATAATTGCGGTAATCCATAGCTCATAATCCTTATAGAGTATTACGGCGAGATTATAGCAAAAGAGTTAAGAATTAAACTAGCAATTGGGGAAATCAATACCCTAGATCTTTTTACCATTAGGAATTATCTTTAATTTTAGTTTTAATATCCTTTTACTTTAGTTAAACAAATCCCAATATTTATTGATAAAAATCTTGCATCAGGAAATTATTTAAGCTTGTACTAGCATCACTAAGAGTTGTAATCGATAGGTTAGTTCCCTGAGGATTCGACTCCGAACTTGTAAACCGGATTATATTTGCAACGACCGCTTTGTCTTTTATAGAGCATAGTTGGGCGTGATCAAATAACTAATGGATAACTAACAGGTTTAACTTTTACAATTGTAAAGCCTCAAATTGGGGGTTTCTCGAGTTCGGGAGACTAGGAATTCTCCCAAAAGTGATCATATTCGGGAAGTCATGGATAATATGAATATATTATCCGCCGGTCAACCCATTTTTATTCTATTAAATATGGGTCGGGTTGGATAATTTATCTTTTTTTTCATTACCCACTTTCGACCCGTCCCATATCTGACCCGACCCGCCAGTTTGCGGTCCCTATTAATAACATATCAAAAAATTAAGATCAAATAATTATAAAAGGAGTCATTTTTTAAACGGTAGGGGATTGTTACACAAATAGCCGGCAAATTCATTATTTACATTTTCTAGTCAGATACATAGATTATATATTATTTATACATAATTATATATATAGAATATATAAATTATGCATATATCATACCTCAATAAACTATTTTTAATTTATAAATATAACCGACTATTTGTATAAAAATCCGTATATAATTAGATATGTCACCTAAGTCGAGACACTAGAGATGCTACGACAACAGAGTTTTCAATGTAGTGATTGCGGCTGGCCGTTCAATTTGGTGTATCAGTACGTCGGAAGCATAAACGAGGGGCAAGCAGCTAGTCCTATTCCGTCGTTATCCCTTTGTTTTAATTGATGTGACATATTTTTTTTATTAATTTATTTTAAAAAATATATATTTTTTATATTTAAAAATAATTTAACTTTATATTTCTTATTTTATTCTTAATAAGAAATTTTATAATCACACAAATATTATAAATTCAAAACATTTATCCTGCTTTTAAGATAAAAAGTTTTAATTTTTTTTAACTACATGATGAAATAAATTATGTCACATAAATTAAAATAAAATATTTATTTACCAAAGATATATGTTTGGCCGACAGAACTTTCCACGTGATCTATTTTTATAGGCATGTGCCCTATTGTAACTTGTAAGTGATAGAACTTCCCCTTGTGGTCCTTGTCATATTGAAAGACAAATTGAATAGACAAACGTGGAAAAATGAAGATGATGTTTATTTGTAAGTGACTTGCTCTTGTTTTCTGTCCTTCTGTTGTAAATAGAGTAGACATATTAAAAAATTATTTTTAGGAATTTTACATACTTGTCTGCCATTATTTTCTTTTCTCCTTTACTGCATATTTTTATAGGCATATGCCCTATTGTAAGTGATAGACATATAGCTTCGTTTCTAGTCTGCAGGCTGCAGCTAGTCAAAGTCTATCTAGTTGCTCATTGCTCATTGCAAGCTGCGTTCTTTTGTTGGCTTGCCACCTTTTCATTATTTTCTTAGTTTCAATTTAGATGAGCTAGTTTGGATCGGCGAAGTTTAAAAACGAAAAAAAAATTTAAAACTTGTGGTCTTAAAAGGTTAAGAGGTAAAAACTTTGTAAGGTTATGACATTTGTGTTGTTAAAAAAACTTATCATTAAGCGCGAAATGGATAAAATAAAAGGTTTAAATTTGAATTATTTTCAATTGTAGAATTGTGTCATTCTTTTTAGAACGAACTAATAAGTAAAGTGTGTCTTCTAAATTGAAACAGAGAAAGTAGTATTTATTTATGAGTGAAAAGTATGAAAAGTTAAGCACTTTCAACGAATAGCAATGGTTTCTCTAGTAATGAAGAAGTAAAACGTTCCAGCTTAAACCATAAAGAAAGCTTTATTCCAAATAATCACAGTCGAACGTCATAAGAGATCAACCTAAAGTGAATTATGACAAATTTTCCATTGAAAATACTGTCTTTTCTATTCAATAAAGCATCAACATAGATTTCATATGATGGTGGCAGCGAACATAACACAATGTCAAGCCACAATTTTCATTATTAATGTCAATTCCTTCTCATACAAACCTTAATTGAAAATAGAGTCGGATCTAGGATTTTTATAACATGGATATACTATTAAGAAAGGAGGTAAAAAAGTAGTAGTAATTATTGGGAATTGATTCCTGCTCCTCTAGATGAATAACTAAGCATTCAACCATTTAGCCTCTTTGGAGCATGGATGCCAGCATATAATATTAGATCAATTTTAGAAAATATGTATATAAAATATCTAGTTTGGGGGATGAGTTCAGGGGCCCAATAAATTAGGTTTAAATCCGCCCTGATTGAAAATACAATATACTCCCTTCGTTCCCCATTTACTTGTCATGTTAGATAGTCAATTTGATTCATCTTTAAGCTAAATTAGATTAAATTATCTCGATTTTTTAAAGTTAAAATTTAGATTTTCGAAAATTATACGAGAAGTATCATAATTTTGATTCTTCTCATGTCAATATGGTAAAAATTTACATGTTAAAAAGTTCATATAATTTAACTCTCGAGGACGAAACATGACAATTAAATGGGAGCGGAGGGAGTATATCACTAGCTCACAGGCCCCTTACCTAAGAGCCTGTATAATAAAGGGAAAATGACATTGTATAGCCGCTCTCAAAATAATAGCCGAAAAATGTATTTTTTTTTTTTGTATATATAAATATTTTCTATGTTATATACAAAAATTATACAAATTTTCGGCTACCAAATGTAAATAGTTTCTAACGCGGGCTGAAAATAAAAAACACCCTATAATATATATGATGGCATCTGCCGTTATAAAGAAATAGCCGATCATATTCATTGCTTACTTTTTCTAGCCATATATATAGATTATACATTACATTGATTATACACAATTATTACATATAATTCATAAATTATGCATATATTATACGTACACCGACTATTTTTAGTTTAAGCGGTTGGGTGCGCGGCTGTTGGATTAATTCTTCTATAAAGAATAAAAAAGGGATTTTGAATCTCTAGTACTAGTACTGTTCTTCAACCCCCTTCCCCTTATCTGAACAAAATTTCAAGTTCTCTTTACCTCTCTCTTTGTAAAGATTAATCGATGAATTCACGTTTCTCGTCAACGGTGTTTAACGTAATTAATGCGTTGACATGTGATGTTGGGTGATAATTAAGGTTAATTTCATTAATAAAGACAAATAATACGAATGTCTAAATCACTTGAACTCGTGTTTCTCGATATTCATTGCTCCATGCACGCTAATGACACTAACAAGTTTGCACTTTCAACCTTACTTTACTGTCAACTCAGGGTCAGATCAACTTTGTTGGTGGGGTAAAGCCAAATCTTGATGAGGGGTCTTTTTTTAAAAAAATTGTTTATATATATTTTTTATTTAAGTCTATTTTTCCTACTATTTTGTTTATAATCGAGTTATTCTAATAATTCTTTTTTTGCTTGATAATAGCTAATCTACTTTAATCCTCTTGAGATATTGTTGATCCTAGGTAAAATTGTATTACATTAATATTTAATAAACTTCTTCCCACAAATACAACTGTTATAGGAACATTACTCTATAAGCTATATAGGTATTTGAAGAAGAATCAAGTCTTACTTTTTCAAGTCTTGTTAGCTGATTGAGTATATCGATTAGAGTATTATTTCTACTTATACTATTTCCTTTAATGCTTTTAATTTAAAAATAATCTAAACTATCTATCAGAATGACTTTTCTCAAATTCTTATCACCTAGTGATCTCAAAAATTCCCAGTAAATAAAAATTATAAATACTTTTCACACTTCAAATTATTCAAATCTCTATGGTCGACATCAGTAACAAATCAAAGTTTCCTTCTTTTTTTTTTATTAAAAATATAATTTTTTACTTCAAAAAATTCAATTTTTTTGAAAATTATCAATTCTTACAAAATACTACTAGTAAAGAATGGGGCCCCTAAACTTTGAGGGCCTAAAGCAATTGCTTGGGGTGCCTTACCCTTGAGCCGGCATTGAGTCAACTACAATAGATAAAACTCTCTAATGATATTATCATGAAAGGAGAAAAATGTTGAAGGATGCACGCATATGAATGGACAGAGAAAACACCCTCAAAGTCATTCTGAAAGCAGTAAAAAAAAATGAATTTGTCAAGGAAAAAGGGGGAAAAACAGAATGCTATGATTAAAATAAGAAGAAAAAAAAGAAGGAACGCGACGAGGACAACTTGATAACGATTTGTGCAATAAAAAGCATGTGCCTTCCTTCCACAAGATAAAGTTGAGTATCGGTGTTTATCCAATATCGGCTAATTTGGCTGTGAACAACGTCAAGATGATTAGATTTACACTTATCTCATCACTGCTTCACGACAAATATGGCTAATTCCAATCGCTTTATATGCAAGTTCATCAATGAAGAGAAATATAAAATATTAGAATTTGTCGTTAGACAGAAATATCAACACGAAAAGATAATTGCATCTGACTTTCGAAGAAGTAACAATAAAAATGATATTTATTGTCAAAATTATATTAGGCCGAAGTACTCATTCGTCATGATTTTTTTTTCCTTAAGAACGTGTTTACGTGAAATAAACCTCTGGTTAAATCCATTAAATTGAACTCTCTAATGAGACAAATCAAAGAAGAAAAAGGAAAGCTCATATAAATCGTACTCAGTAGACAGAGAGAGATAGAAAAACTATGGTCTACTAAGTTTCCAAGTTTTTGATTTGGTGGACAAGATAAGTTGTCAAGAGTAGAGGAAAGAATCATACAATATGTATTTTTGATTGGCCTCCCCCAACAGCTATAAACTAATTGGTTTACTCACAAAACAATCTAAACCGAACCCCACAAACAATAACAAGATACTGAGTACGATAACAATGCACATCGGATACAGTACTTCATTTTGATGAATGAAAGAGTGGCCTCTCTAAACTTTACTCATTCCCCAAGTTAAGTGAACCATCCTTCATTAGCTTCACACTCAGGCTATTAAATCTCCCTCTTGAGTAATGTCGAGAAGCCTTTCTCCAATCTGTCCCAGTCTTCATCATCGCTGCAAATTCATCATAGCTGATGCGGCCATCCTGCAAATATGAAAAGAGAATATATAAGAAATCATCCTACTCTATATTCATCTTTAGTTGTAGAGGATTTGTATGCTCGTCTGTTTACCTTGTCCGTATCAACTTCCTGGAATATGTCATTAGCAACATTGGTACTGTCCTCTGATCCGTCCTCCATCAATGCATCCCGAAGCTCGTCTGGTTCGATATAACCATTTTTATCCTTGTCGAAGAAGGAGAAAGCTCTGTGCAGATGTTCATCATTTGCCATCCTTTGAAGATGGAGTGAAATAGCAATAAATTCCCCATAGTCCAGAGTCCCTTTCCCGTTAGTATCAATCTGTTAGGAACATACCTGCCTTATTAATATTTGTGGCATTGTTACTTGATTTTTATCGAATTTTGTTCCTTTTCACATGTTCTATTAGGGGAAAAAGGAGAGAGCTTTTGCTTGCTTTTATATCAAGTATACTGATCATTAGCTGCATTTTAATGATATTGCCAGCAACAAATTATAAGTGGACAGCATAATAATCCATACCAGTTAATAAATATAAAACCTCAGCGCAGAAGAGGAACATTTAAACGAGCTTAGGGATCAAATCACAGTATCATACATCAAACAGACAGAATTCAAGAAATGGTCACAGACAAAACAGAGGTAGTCATCCATTGTCCTTATCGGGGGTAAAAAAGAGAAAGAGGTAGTCATCCATTACTCTAGAGATAAGTCAACTCATATTCCTTTTAGAGATGAACTCCCTAACTATAGAAAAGAAGACGGTAAAACTTCCCCAAGAAATCCAAAATCAAAAGGAAGATTGTGTGATTCTTTTCCACTTGTTTTTCTTTCTTCATCCCTCCTCTCCTAACCATTCCTTCTTTTTCCCTTTTTTACTGATAAATGAAGTCTCTCTCCCTCCTCCTCTAGTTCCAAACTTCTCATGTTGTACTCTGCTAATTGTCTATGAGAGACGACAGATATATAAATTTCTCAGCAGGATAAATCTATCCTATAACAAGGTTGGTCAAATAGATAGAAGTCTAACAGGCAACATACACATTATGGAGGAGGTTTTATAACAATATGTGAGATGATAAAGATCGCAGATACAATAAGCAAGCTCGTGTATTCATTGACCTAGGGCAAAATGGGATACTGAGACAAATGTTTTTTCAAAAAGGAACGGGCAGGTGTACTCACAGCTTCAATAAGCATCTTCACTTCAGATTCAGCCAGCTGTGAATTGACCTTGTGAAGTCCAGCTTTCAGTTCTTCAATAGAAACAATACCATCATTATCAGTATCTATCTTGCTAAACATTTCTTTGAGGTCTTCAACTTCTTCACTAGACAAGAAATCAGCAATCACCTGCATTTGACAGCGCACCTTTTAGTGTTTCTAAGAGCACGAATGTTAGTATAGTTCGAAAAATCATACGAGTAATAAACTAACCCTGAGAGCTTTTCTCTTAAACCTATTCATCAGTGCGAACTGCTTAAGTCTCGACTTGACCATATCCCCAAGAGGAACATTTGGAGCCTTCTTAGCATTTAGAAGCCAATGATGTTCTGCAAGGGAAAACGTTCATTACACAAAATACAAGAAAACCACATTCAAGCTTCAAAATGGAGGTTATTTGTTAATTTTCCAAATTCATCAAATTCAGCAGTGTCTTTATTGAAAAACTCAGCAGCCATAAAAAAAATTTCTTTTTTAGTTGTTGAATAAGATAGAACTAAGAAAGTCAAAAGTTCACCAAAACAAACAACTCAGGAAGTCCCAATTAAAGTAGTTTGCAAGACAACTATGACATTCTATTTATTTCTTTACGTTTATATTTCTCTGTGATTAAGGATCTTACTCAGTTTTAGCTACCCCCTTGTTACAAGTTTTCTGAAAGTTCACTAGTTTCCCCTCCCCCTCTTTTTCCTTCCCCATCATTCTTTGTCCGAAGTTGCACAGGAGGTTTGAGGTTTAAAGTACATCTCCTTAATTTTCTCCAACATTTAAGCCTCATTGAGGCAAAACATAATGGCGTACAAGCAAAGAGCAGAAGGTACCAAGAGCACCTCTTAAAAAATCTGGGTGAACCACATAATAGTTTAGATATGCTTTTTTATAAGTACCACATATTAGTTTAGATATCAAATTTAGATAGTCAAACCAATGTAAAAAAGGAATAGGACATTCATCACATGGTAATTAGCCTGTTTCTGCCATTGTCCGAGTTCAACGGTTGCTGAGATCTCAACCTCACTTACTGAACCCTCCCAACTGGCTTATTAGTACAAACTCAAAATGTTAGCAAGTCATCTCTTTGACCCAGGTAATACGTAAAGTCCGCGAATGTTTGCCTGAACAATCCAAAGATGTTCCCTCATTATGCTTCTTAAAAATCTGTGTCCTGTGGTGAGGCAAGGTTTTCTCAAAGATCATAGAGCACAATAAACAACATGTAAGCCCAACTTACCAAGTACTTCTTTTGCAGTCAGTCGTAGCTTTGGATCTGGCTCCAGCATCTGCCGTACAAGATTCTTAGCACTGTCTGAAACACTTGGCCAGGGCTCACGCTTGAAATCTATTGCCCCGCGTAAGATGGCCTGGGCAACTCCTTGTTCAGATTCTGCAACAGAAGAGTCCCTTTAATCAAATGAGAGAAAGCAAGTGAGAGTATACAGATGAATTGGAAAAGGGGAAGGATTACTTTTTTGAGAAGAAAAGGGGAAGGAATAATCAAATATTGGAAGTGCATTTACCGGCCCAAAATGGAGGAACCCCACATAACAAAATATATAAAATGACTCCTGCACTCCATATATCTATTTCTGGTCCATAGTTCCGCTTGAGCACTTCTGGAGCCATATAATAAGGACTTCCTACTATTTCAGAAAACTTCTCACCTAGAACCAAAGAACTTTCAAGATTAAACATGATTTAAGTGCTATAAAAAAAACAACTTACCCAAATTAACAGATGAGAAATGCTTACACTAGTCATAGATTTGGTAGAAAAACAACTCGACTATAGGACCAAACAATTGGTGCAACCACAAAAGTCATTTTGATAACAGAGAAAGAGAATCAACGTAAGTGTCCACTCCACATAAAAGTTAGCTTAGCTATAGGAGGAAATTAAGAGAATATGTCAAAGGATGTTTCACGCAAAAAGACACTAAATTCCTTGAACAAATCTTAAAGGCCTGAACAACGCTTCAGAAGTAATTGGAAAGATTTCTATTACAAAGTCACGGCCTTCTGTATTTGGGAGAGAAAATGTGAAAAACTTTATCCTAGAATTTAGCTAGTAGTCTAGACTCTTGCTTCCCCAATATTAAGCATAAATAGGAAAAAAAGAGGATGTTATAAAGATAACCAAAAAAAGATACTATTCAAGTGACGAGAAAGAACTACTATGTTACTGTTTGCAAACTGAAGTCTTGCACGCAAAGCCCAAAATAAAAAAACTCTTGAGCTTTCACATACTTCTACACCCGCCCCCCAAAACCAAGAGATGGTTCCTACATTAATTTGGCCATCAATAGTTGTCAGCAGTCCCACATCAGCAATAAAAAGAGTATTTGATCTCCTTATATGGTCTAGGGTAGTTCTCACCTCATGAGCTAACTTTTTGGGTTGACTTAGGTCTAAAGTCAATTTCTTATAACCGTATTAGAGCCATACCCATCCCAATTCTTGATTTACGCGATGTTGGGTCCCCATGCTATATTTCCCATGCTCCAGATGTCCGGTATTGGGCCGGGGGTGTCATAAGTCCCACATCGGCTATGGATGGGGGTCTTCATATATGGTCTTTGGCAATCCTCAGCTCATAAGCTAACTTTTGGAGTTGGTTTAGGCTCAAGGTCCATATCTTATCAATAGTTGCATGTATTCCATGTTGTCTATAATGCATAGGGAACACAATATGGCAACTCATGCAATCAGCAAACATTCAAGCATAGGTCTCACGATATGGTAAATCAAGTCATCACCAATTGCGCAATGCTGTTTAATAGGCCATTCACTATCCAAAATCAGAGAACAGAAATACAGGATAGAGAACAATGATATCTTTCTATTCTTAAATTTTACAAATTTTCGCCCCATCACATAAAACTGTAGTTCAATACATTGGATAAGGCTGCTTCAGAATAACCAAGCATCAGAAGTATGCCATAATTCAAATGAAGGTGCATCTATAAAGTGCACTCTCAACCTGATCATTTCTTAAATCAGTGATGCAAACATACATTAAAGTAAGCCATAGACATCAATAACTTCTTCGTATCATTAAGAGCTTCTAGCAGTAAGATGCAAGCAGACAAGAGTTTCCCAATCCTGCACAAAGACAAACAGTATTTCTACAACGTTTTGACTTTTGGTTAAATATATACTCTCTCCGTCCCAATTTATGTGGCACCATTTCACTTGGCACGGAGTTTAATAAAAAATGAAAACTTTTGAAACTTGTGGTCTAAAACAAGCCTTAGATATTTGTGTGGCTATAAATCATCTCATCAAGGGTACAATGGAAACTTTTAAGTTAAATTGTTCTAAATATTTTAAGATGACATTCTTTTTGGGACAAACTAAAAAGAAAGGAGTGCCACATAAATTGGGACGGAGGGAATAGTAGTTTAGGCTTTTATAATAACTTTTGGAGGCACTAGGCAGAATAAGCTTCAACCGTCATCATATATGATGGTATTAACAATAAATAGCCAGAGGAACTACAAGTTGATAGAAGGGACCAGACAGGTACAAGTTGGCATGAGTCTCATTCTTTTACATGGCCTTTAGCATCAAGCAGGCAATCAATGAAAAAGCATTCTGCATTGAAACTTAGCTGATATGCAATTCTTCAATGTAGCCTATATCAAGCACTTCTCACAAGTTGGAGACCAAGAAACTTGCTATGAAAGTATTTTCTAAACATTTTGCAACTAGCACAATCCTATCAACACAAACTGAATAAGAGAAATCACAGTAAGCTCCAAATTCCAATGCATAAATTTGAAATGTCAAAGGCAAGCCCAATGCATCATATCACAGCAAGCCCAGTTCGTCCAACATAATACAATCAATCTTAGGCCTCAAAAGAGCCTCATTACAATTGAAAGAAGCACAACCCTCTAACTTCATGATAAACAGTTAGGCCAACCATTAGGCTTTCATTTGTTTGTTACAAGTATCCCCTTTCATAACTAATCCAATTCCCGTCATAGCACACTATATCTCCATTCAACCATAGATTTCCATCAGACAAACATCACTTTAGCATTTTCCGCTGCTAAGCTGTTTGCTGGTTAGCTAGTTCAACACTAGAGGACAAAAAAAAGGGAGAAAGTTTTTGTTCACAGCATCAACTTATCAAAAGACATTAAATTAATACAGGTTCATCATAGACTTTTAGTACAAGTTTATCGTGGATTGTTACACTAGGCTCGGTTCATTGTTGATGTCAATATGTTACCAATGGTCAACCAAGTTACATAGAACTATCTGTGCTTACTGTTGAAGACATAATTAAGTAATTAAAGTTGTGATGTCTAACCACCATTCATTAGCAAAAAGAATTTTCACGTGCTTGACTCATGAAAAACAATCAGGCCTGCATGTGAGGAGGTAAGTTAAAGACATAATTAAGTAATCAAAGTGTGCAATCTTTAACAGTTTAAGATTTTAGATGAAATGGTCACGCGTTTCAACGCTTACAAGAAAAAAGGACACAATTGCGGGGCACTAACAGCTGAACTCATCTGCACTTTAGCATGTAGCACTCAATACTTGATAGACAACCTTATTACCATTTCCATGCAAAATTGTATCAATTGTCTGCTATGATTTCAGTTTCTTAATTTCACCTATTCAATTAACCATGAGCCTTTTAGTTAGCACAAAAGTCATCAAAAACTGAGAACACACCAAACGATGAACATCATACAACACAGCTTCTAACTAATGCAGCCAAAATTGCTAGTCGCGAGCGTGCTACTGCAATAACATTTTAGTCAAACTAACCAACATTCCTTTTTTATTTTCATTAAACCAACCCATCACTCAAAGTAATGTATTACCTCTTCTATCCTCACTTTGAAAAAGCAACATCTCATAAAAAGCATCAAGAAGGAATTGAACCCTAAGAGTTCTTCTTCTCACCACACATTAGATTAAAAAATCACCACTTTCTAGGTCTGATTAATTGACATAACATAAAAAATCCTGAGCAAAAACTTCACTCAATTACCAAACAACAGGTATAACAATTCAAACAACACATTTTCCTAACTGCGCTCCAATTAAAAGCTTCCTGCTTACCAGGCTTGTAGAAAATCGATAATCCAAAATCAATAGCTTTCAAAGGTGAATTCTCCTTTTTATTAGCATACAAAAAGTTCTCAGGCTTCAAGTCTCTGTGGATCACCCCATGCTTATGGCAGAGCTGCACAACCTCCACAATCGTTCGCGTGACAGCAGCAGCGGCTCGCTCCGTGTAATGCCCCCGAGCCACGATCCTATCAAACAGCTCCCCACCCTCACACAACTCCATAACCAAATGCACTGCATTCTCATCCTCACACGCCTCCTTTAACCTCACAATACTCGAATCCCTAGGCAAATGCTTCATAATCGCCACTTCTCGCCTTACATCCTCGACATCCACAGCCGTCCTCAGCTTCCGCTTCGAAATCGACTTGCAAGCCAATTCGTCCCTATTGCTACGATCGATGCAAAGGTAAGTCACTCCAAATTCACCCCTGCCTAATTCTCTATCAATTATATACCTCTCCTCGATATTCTCCTTCTTTATATCAGTTAACACAGTGATCTGCTTCTGTTTCTGCTTGTTGCCGGACTTCTCTTTCCGGCCGTGATCGTTGCCGGAGTAGTTAGATGACTTTACATCTTCTCTAGCTACAGCTGCCGGAGATCTACAGCAGTTCCCCATTTGCAATCAAATTTAACCTTTTTCAAGCTAGGGTTTCACATAATTTAAGTGTAAAACCCAAACCCTATGAGCTCAAAGCAAGTACAGTAGTAGCCAGTGCTCGATCCATGATTCATAAATTTTTTGTATATATAAGTTAAATCTGTACTGATATTTTTGAAGCTATAAATTGTGGCAAATCCACAGAAACTCCTTAAAATCTGTCACTGAGAGTAGAAAATGTGAATGGTGGAGTGATTTCTGGGGATAGAAAATTATGGTGGGGTGCTGTACGGTAACGGTTCAGAAACTTTTGTAATGTGAAAGCTGATTCAATTTTCTAATAAAATGAAAATGCAACTGACAGACACCATATATATGGATTTAATTAATGGTGAAAATAATGTATTGGATGGAGTATGTATATCTTGTTAGGTGTGATTTTTGTCGGCTTACTGAACATTCGGAACGGGACGGAGAGGGAGCAGAAGAAGCAATAAGGGGGTTTTGGGTTTTGTGTTGTTTCTATTTTCTTCTCCTATTTTTATGTGATAACCACTATTGGAAAATTTTGCATTATATCTTACATGGATCATACTACTGTCCAATTCAATTCAGTTTATACGGCCTGATTTGATAAGATACTGGTTTGAAAGAAAATTGTCATTTAAATATGTTAGGAGTAATATTTGTGTGATTATAAAACATTTGAAACTTGTAAAATTTAATATGTCAAAACTTGTAAAATGCAGCACTAAGAATAAAATGAGAAATTTAAGTTTAATAATTTTTAATTAGAATTATACCATCTTCTTAGAGGATTGATAAAAAATGACGATTTACGGTCCAGTTTAATTGATCTTTTAATTTTTTTATGGCCCACAATATTTGAATTTTTTATATATCAAGAAGTACTTAACTTTCTTTTTCCAAAATTGTCCTTTGAGTGAAGAGTCTTGGAGTATCTATTATATTTTCAATAAACAAATTAAGGTTAATAAGGTAACTTTTATTGTTAATTAATACTAAAAGATAGATTTTTTAATATGCGTAAAAACAACCAAAATAATTATTAAAGTGGACAGGTGTCACGACCCCAGTTCGCCCTCCGTGAACTATCGTGACGGCACCTAGTCTCTACGACTAGGTAAGCTTAACAATGCGGAAAAACCACAAATCTTGCAGAATAAATAATCAAAAGCCAAATAACTGAAAGAAATAGTATTTAAATGCTACTTGGCATATACACACAACTTTCCAAAGTCTGATACACCAACCCAAAATCCGGAAACTCACGGATCCACAAGCTGAGAAAAACACTACATAGCTCTAATCTCTGGAATGTCTAATCAAGAACATAAAGTACAGAAGGGCTAAACACTAAATGCAAGAATAGAAAGAGACTCCTCGGTCTGCGGACGCGGCAAATATACCTCGAAGTCCCGTAGAATCGCCTCGCCTCCAGAATGGTAAGCCTGAGTAGAGGTACCTGGATTTGCACATGAAAAACATGCGCAGGAAGGGCATGAGTACACCACAGCGGTACTCAGTAAGTGTCAAGCCTAACCTCGGTTGGGTAGTGACGAGGAAGGTCGGGGCCCTACTGAGGTTAAATAAGATATAAGGTTTAACAGTGTAAATAAATAACAAAAGATATAAAGGACAGCAACAACTATCACAGAGGCAAGTAAAAAAATGCAGTAAGAGAACACAGCTCAGCTCCAAGATAACAACCGGGGATCTCCCAGGATACCGTTCTGTAGTCCCCAAATGTAAATATCATATCCAGTGGATCTCCCGGGTGCAGTCCCGTAGTCCAACTCATAAATGTGCAGGGGGATCTCCCGGAATGCAATTCCGTAGTCCCAAAGTAAAATACATGGGAGCTCCCGGGATACCGTCCCGTAGTCCCAAAGTAAAAGTGCAGGGGGATCTCCCGGAATACCGTTCTGTAGTCCCAAAGTAAATACGCAGCAACAGCAAGAATTCAATCCAATCAAATTTCATATCAAAGTGAAGCAGGTAATCCTAACTTAGCATGGTTCACGTAATACAATTAAGGCAGTTAAGGCAAATAGAGCAATTTAGTCAAGTAGACATGCTTCTCTAGGCTACATCAGGTTTAATTTCCAAACAGTGTAAGTAAGAAAGGAAGAAACACAGTTCAAGGCTATTTTTAATGAAAAACCGGATTTCCAACAATTAGCACAAGTACGTGCTCGTCACCTCACGTACGAGGCATTTCAATTACCACAATCTCAATCCTAAGGGGAAAGGTCCCCCACACAAGGTTAGACAAGCCACTTACTTCGAACAAGTGCAAGTCAACCCGAAACCACGCCTTTTCCACGAGTATCCGACTCCAAATAGCCCAAATCTATTCAATTAAGTTTCATAATGTAAATAACACTTCAAGTAACTGATTCTATAATTAAATTCTAAGCTAATACGCGAAATTAGGTAAAATAACCAAAATGCCCCTTAGGCACACATATCGAAATCGGGTAAAATTTACATTTTTGAAATCCTCATACTCTCACGAGTTCATACATACCAAGAACACCAAAATCGGAGCCCAAATGGCCCCTCAAATTCTCATTTCAAAGTCTCTTAATCCCAAGCCCTAAATCCCACAATTACTACTGGTTTTTCCCTAAATTTCTAGCTCTAATCCAAGAAATAATGACATAGGAACGAGTTTTAAGCCCAAATTACTTACCTCAATGGAGTTCCCTTGAAACCCCTCCTTCAAATCGCCCAAAAAGCTCCAAAGTCGAGATAAAAATGGTGGAAATAACCCCAAGGTCGCTGTCACGACCCTAGTTCACCCACCGTGAACATGTCGTGATGGCGCCTAGTCTCTACGACTAGGTAAGCCTAAAAATGCGGAAAAGTAAAATAACTTGCGGAAAATAATAATTCAAACACTGAACCGCTAGAAGAAAATGGTTATAGATGCCGCTTGGCATATACAACTCAATAACGCGGAAGTCTACAATATCATCCCAAAACCCGAAAACTCACGGGAACACAAGCTAACAGATTATAGTACACTGCTCTAACTCCAGAATGTCTAAAACAACAGTAAGAAAGGAAGGCTAACTGCTAAAGCTAGAATAAGATAGAGACTCCTTGGTCTGCGGACGCGGCAGATGTACCTCGAAGTCTCTGCTAGATCTCTCCGCCTCGAGGGTGATACGCCTGGGTGGAGGTACCTGGATCTGCACATGAAAAATATGCGCAGAAAGGGCATGAGTACACCACAGCGGTACTCAGTAAGTGCCAAGCCTAACTTCGGTTGGGTAGTGACGAGGAAGGTCAGGGCACTACTGAGGTTAAATAAGATACAGGTTAACAGTGTAAAATGACAGTGTAATTAAATAACACATGATATAAATGACAAAACCAACTATTACAAAGACAAACAAAAACACAGTAAAAGAACATAACTCAACACCGAGATAACAACCGGGGATCTCCCAGGATACCGTCCTGTAGTCCCGAAATATAAATATCACGTCCAGTGGATCTCCCAGGTGCAGTTCCGTAGTCCAACTCATAAAGTGCAGGGAGATCTCCCGGAATGCAATTCCGTAGTCCCAAAGTAAACATACAGGGGAGCTCCCGGGATACCGTCCCGTAGTCCCAAAGTAAATATACAGCAGCAACAAAATTCAACCCAATCAATTTCATATCAAAGTGAAGCAGGTAATCCTAACCTAGCATGGTTCACATAGTACAATTAAGGCAGTTAAGACAAATAAAACAATTTAGTCAAGTAGACATGCTTTTCTAGCTACACCAGGTTGAAATATCCAAACAGTGTAAGCAAGGAAAGGGGGAACACAATTCAAGGCTATTTTTAAGAAAAAACCGGATTTCCAACAATTAGCACAAGTGCGCGCTCGTCACCTCACGCACGAGGCATTTCAATTACCACAAAATCAATCCTAAGGGGAAAAGTCCTCCACACAAGGTTAGACAAGCCACTTACCTCAAACCGGCTCCAAAATCAACTCGAAACCACACGTTTGCCACGAGTATCCGACTCCAAATGGCCCAAATCTATTCAATTCAATTACATATCGTAAATAACATCTCAAGCAACTGATTCTACTATTTAATTCAAAGCTAAGACACGAAATTAGGTAAAATGACCAAAACGCCCCTCAGGCCAACATCTCAGAATCGGATGAAAGTAACATTTTCAGAACCCTCATACTCTCACGAGTCTAACCATATAAAAATCTCTCAAATCAGAGGTCAAACACCCACTCAAAACTCAATAATTCGGTCTATGAAGTTTTACCCATTTTCCATTCAAAAATCCGAAATTAGAAGAGGAATTCGTAATTAGATTAGTGGGTTATAAGCAAAAAAGAGTTTAGAATCATTACCCAATCGTTGGCCCTGAAAATCCCTCGAAATCTCTCTCAACTCCGAGCTCCCAAGCTTGAGTTTTGGTAAAAATGGCTAAACCCTCGTTTGGAAATGTTTATATCTGCCCAGACATTTAATGCATCGCGAATGCGGGGGGAGTCACGCGTTTGCTTAGAAGGAAAAATGAAGGCTGTAAAATTGCCCTTCGCGAACGCGTGGAATGGTACGCGAACGCGAAGGCCTGGGCTGGCAAAGCCACGCGAACGCGACACGGGGATGCGAACGCGATGAATAAAAATAAGCATATCCCTCAGAGCCAAATAGAACTACGCGAACGCGAGGGCTGGCTGCGAACGCGAATGAGGAAAATGATTAAGCTTCACGAACGCGGGTGGGTGAACGCAAACGCGTAGAAGAAACTGGCCCTCCTCCAAAATTACTCTACGCGAACGCGTGGAGGAGGACGCGATCGCGAAGAAGAAAAGGGGCCTGCATCAGCTGATGGTTTTTCTGCAATTTTCCACAACTCCAAAATGCCCCGTTGAGTATCCGAAACACACCTGAGGCCCCCGGGACCTCAACCAAACCTACGGACATATCCCATAACATGATTCAAACTTGTACCAATCCTTAAACCACCTAAAACAACGTTGGAAACTCGAATTAATCAAGGATTTAAGCCTAAGAACTTCAATTTCTCTCAAAATACGCTTTCGATCAAAAACCTAGCCAAATCACGTCCGAATGACCTGAAATTTTGCACACACATCCCAAATGACATGACGGAGCTACCGCAACTTCCGGAATTCCATTCTGACCCTCGGATCAAAATCTCACTATCGGACCGGAAACTTCAAAATTCCAACTTTCGGCAATTCAAGCCTAAATTAGCTACGAATCTCCAAAACACATTCCGAACACGCTCCCAACCCCGAAATCACCTAATGAAGCTAACAGAACCATCAGATTTCCGCTCCGAGGCCGTTTTCACACTGTTCTGACTATGGACCATTTTCCAACACTTAAGCTCTCATTTAGGGACTAAGTGTCCCAAAACTCTCCGAAACTCAAAACCGAACATCCCGGCAAATCAAAATAGCAGAGATAAACTTGGGGAAAGCATTAAATAGGGGATCGGGGCGTAAATTCCAAAAACGACCGGCCGGGTCGTTACATCCTCCCACACTTAAACATTCGTTCGTCCTCGTACGAGCACCAAGATATACCTGAAGTAGTGAAAAGATGAGGGTACTGGCTGCGCATATCCTGCTCGGTCTCCCAGGTCGCCTCCTCGACCGGCTAACCCCGCCACTGAACCTTCACTGACGCAATGTTCTTTGACCTCAGCTTCCTTACCTGCCAGTCCAATATTGCCACTGGCTCCTCAACATAAGATAGATCCTTCTCCAACTAGACTGAGCTGAAATCCAACACGTGCGACGGATCACCGTGATACCTCCGGAGCATAGAAACATGAAACACCGGGTGAACTCCTGCCAAGCTGGGAGGTAAGGCAAGCTCGTAAGCGACCTCCCCTACACACCTCAATATCTCAAAAGGGCCAATAAACCTCGGACTTAGCTTTCCTTTCTTCCCAAATCTCATAACGCCTTTCATAGGCGAGACCCGAAGCAGAACCCGCTCTCCAACCATGTAGGAAACATCACGAACCTTCCGATCTGCGTAACTCTTCTCTTTGGACTGGGCTGTACGGAGTCTATCCTGAATCACCTTGACTCTCTCCAAAGCATCCTAAACCAAATCTGTACCAGTAATCTGGCCTCACCCGGCTCGAACCAACCCACCGGAGATCTACATCGCCTACCATATAAGGCATCGTACGGTGCCATCTGAATGCTGGACTGATAGCTGTTGTTGTAGGCAAACTTCGCTAATGGCAAGAACCGATCCCAAGAACCTCCAAACTCAATCACGCACGCACGGAGCATATCCTCAAGAATCTGAATAGTGCACTCAGACTGTCCGTCCGTCTGAGGGTGAAATGCTGTGCTCAACTCCACCCGAGTACCCAACTCCTGCTGTACGGCTCTCCAGAACCGCGATGTGAACTGGGTACCTCTGTCTGAAATAATGGAAACTGGAATACCATGCAGACGGACAATCTCCCGGATATAAATCTCCGCCAACCGCTCCGAGGAATAGGTAGTACACACAGGGATGAAATGCGCGGACTTGGTCAGCTGATCCACAATAACCCAAATGGCATCAAACTTCTTCAAAGTCCGTGGGAGTCCAGATACGAAGTCCATGGTGATCCGCTCCCACTTCTACTCCGGAATCTCTATCTGCTGAAGCAATCCACCTGGTCTCTGGTGCTCATACTTCACCTGCTGACAATTAAGGCACCGAGCTACAAACCCAACTATATCCTTCTTCATCCGCCTCCACCAGTAGTGCTGCCTCAAATACTGATACATCTTCGCGGCACCCGGATGAATGGAATACCGCGAACTGTGGGCCTCCTCTAGAATCAATTCCCTAAGCCCATCGACATTGGGTACACAAACTCGACCCTGCATCCTCAATACTCCGTCATCACCAATGGTCACATCTCGAGCATCGCCATGTAACACCTTGTCCTTGAGGATAAGCAAAGGAGGGTCATCATACTGCCGCTCCCTGATATGATCAAACAAGGAAGACCGAGAGACCACACAAGCTAGAACCCGGCTGGGCTCCGAAAGATCCAATCTCACAAACTGGCTGGCTAGGGCCTGAACATCCATCGCCATTGGTCTCTCTGCTGCTGGTAAATAAGCCAAACTCCCCAAACTCTCTGCCCGACGGCTCAAAGCATCGGCCACCACATTGGCCTTGCCCGGGTGATACAAGATAGTGATGTCATAATCCTTTAGGAGCTCTAACCATCTCCTCTGACGCAAATTAAGGTCCTTCTGCTTGAACAGATGCTGCAAACTCCGGTGATCAGCATATATCTCACATGGCACACCGTACAAGTAATGACGCCAAATCTTCAAGGCATGAACAATGGCAGCTAACTCAAGATCATGGACAGGATAATTCTTCTCGTGTATCTTCAACTGTCTGGACGTGTAGGCAATCACCCTACCGTCCTGCATCAATACCGCTCCAAGGCCAACTCTCGAGGCATCATAATAGACAGTATAAGACCCCGAACCGGTAGGCAATATCAAAACTGGGGCTGTAGTCAGGGCTGTCTTGAGCTTCTGAAAGCTCACCTCACACTCCTCTGTCCACTGAAATGGGGCACCCTTCTGGGTCAATCTAGTCATAGGGGCTGCAATTGATGAAAACCCCTCCAAAAAACGGCGGTAGTAGCCCGCCAAGCCAAGGAAACTGTGAATCTCTATAGCTGAAGATGGTCTGGGCCAACTCTGCACTGCCTCTACCTTCTACGGATCCACCCGAATGCCCTCACTCGTTACTACGTGACCCAAGAATGCCACGGAATCCAACCAAAACTCACATTTTGAAAACTTTGTATATAATCTCTTTTCCCTCAGAGTCTGAAGCACTGTCCTCAGGAGCTGCTCGTGATCTTCCCGACTCCGGGAATATACCAGAATATCATCAATAAAGACAATGACAAAAGAGTCAAGATATGGCCGGAATACACTGTGCATCAGATGCATGAAGGCTGCGGGGCATTGGTCAGCCCAAAAGACATAACAAGGAACTCGTAATGACTATACCGAGTCCTGAAGGCAGTCTTCGGGATATCTGGCTCCCGAATCTTCAACTGATGGTAACCTGAGCACAAATCAATCTTAGAAAACACCCGTGCGCCCTGAAGCTAGTCAAACAGATCATCAATACGAGGCAAATGATAACGGTTCTTCACTGTAACCTTGTTCAACTGGCGGTAATCAATACACATGCGCATAGAACCATCCTTCTTCTTCACAAATAACACAGGAGCACCCCAAGGCGATACGCTGGGCCGAATAAAACCCTTATCAAGTAATTCCTGCAATTGCTCCTTCAATTCCTTCAACTCAGGAGGAGCCATACGGTACGGAGGGATAGAAATGGGCTGAGTGCCCGGCAGCAGATCAATGCCAAAATCAATGTCCCTATCGGGTGGCATGCCCGGAAGATCAGCTGGAAACACATCGGGGAAATCCCGTACTACTAGGACTGAATCAACAGAAGGAGTATCCATACTGGCATCTTTCACATAAGCTAAGTACGCATCACAACCTTTCTCAATCATACGCTGAGCTTTAAGGAAAGAAATAACTCTACTGGGAGTGTGACCTAAGGCACCCCTCCACTCAATACGCGGTACACCTGGCATGGCCAGCGTCACGGTTTTGGCGTGAAAATCAAGAATAGAATAATGGGGCGACAGCCAGCCCATGCCCAAAATAATATCAAAATCAACCATGCTGAGTAATAATAAGTCAGCCCTGGTCTCAAAACCACCAAGAATAACCAAGCATGACCGGTAAATACGGTCCACAACAAGAGAATCTCCCACAGGAGTAGAAAGGTAAACTGGGGAACTCAAAGAATCCCGAGGTACCGCCAAATACGGAGCAAAGTAAGATGACACATAAGAGTAAGTGGAGCCTGGATCGAATAGAACCGATGCATCTCTGTGACAAACCAAGATAGTACCAGTGATGACAGAATCGGAGGCGGCGGCCTCAGTACGGCCTAGAAGAGCATAATATCTGGCTTGGCCTCCCCCTCGAGGGCGACCTCTACCTCCCCGACCTCCACCTCTAGCTGGCTGGGCCGGTGGAGTAGCAGCTGGCGCTGGAACCATAGCTTGAGAGCTCTGCGGGGTGCGCTGTGGCTGAGGGGTCTGTTGGGGTGCAGCCCTGCCAAGTCTGGGGCAATCCCTCACCACATGGCGTGTGTCACCATACTCAAAACAAGCTCTAGGAGGACGTGGCGGCTGTGACTGGCTCGGGCCAGGTCTGCTGGACTGACCACTAGAAGCACCCCGTGCAGGAGGCGCACTAGAGACTCGAGGTGCATAATAAGGCTCCTGAGGCCTAAGTGGAGCTGGAATATCACTGACTGCTGGAAGAGTTGAATGAATGGGGCGACCCATATGACCCCTACCATGACGACCTACAACTGGGGCACGAGCACCAGAATAATGGCCCGATTCTCGAGACCTCTTGGCCTCCCGCTCCTCCCTGTCCCTAGCATGCATACCCTCAATCCTCCTAGTAATGCTCACCGCCTGCTGATAAGACACATCCGTCTCTAACTCACGAGCCATGCTAGATCTGATGCTGGGAATAAGCCCCTCAATGAACCAGCGAACCTTCTCGCGGACTGTAGAAACCAAGGCTGGTGCATGTCTAGCCAAGTCAATGTAGCAGACAACATACTCTAAAACGGTCATAGTACCCTGGCGCAAATGCTCAAACTCCGTGCGCCAAGCATCCCTAAGACTCTGGGAACATACTCCCTCGTGAACATATCTGAAAACTGAGCCCAAGTCAGGGAAGCTGCCTCATCCAGACTGTCTAACTCATAAGCACGCCACCACTGATAGGCGGCTCCTCGAAGCTGAAAAGTAATGAAGGAAACCCCGCTCGATCCTGATATGCCCATAGTGCGGAGAATACGGTAGCACTCCTCCAGAAATCCCAAGGCATCCTCTGATGCAAACCCACTGAATACCGGAGGATCATATTTCTTGAATCTCTCAAGTCACCGCTGCTCATCCTCTGAAGCCGCTGCCCTATCCTCGGGCTGAACTGGTACTGCAGGCGGCGCAGGTATAACCTCTGGGGCCTGCTCAACATGCACTCGTTGCTCAGGAGTGCGGGCGGCGGGAGTCTGTACTCCTCCCCCGGCTTGGGATGTGGCTGCAGCAAGGGGAAGCAACCCTGCCTGAGCCAAGGTGGTGTACATACTCATGAACTATGCCAAAGTCTCCTGGAGTGCTGGAGTAGTAGTGGCAGACGTATCGGGTGTCTGGACTCCAGCTGGTACTGCTGGTGGTACCTCGGCGGCAGCTCGCGCGGGTGCTCTGGTTGCACCACGAACGCGTCATCGGCCTCTACCCCAGCCCCGGCCTCTGACGGCGACAGTAGGGGGCGCGAGTGCCTGGTCCTCTCGGGTAGCGCGTGTCCTTACCATCTGTGAGAGAATAGAAAGATAGAAGTTTAGTTGTGATGTCAAAATCTCGCATGACAAGGAAATCAAATGAAGTGGAATTTTCCTAACAGTTACATAGCCTCCCGTAGATAAGTACAGACGTCTCCGTACCGATCAGCGAGACTCTAATAAACTGGCCTGTGTTCCGTAACTCCTATGAACCTAGAGCTCTGATACCAACTTTTCACGACCCCAGTTCACCCACCGAGAACATGTCGTGATGCCGCCTAGTCTCTACAACTAGGTAAATCTAACAATGCGGAAACATAACTAACTGGCGGAATAATAGTCAAAACTAAACAATTTAAAGGAGAAACAGTATATAAAATGCCGCTCGGCATATACAACTCCACATCACAACATCCTACATTTCTATCCCAAAACCCGGAAACTCACGGGAACACAAGCTAAGAAGATTACAGTAAAGTGCTCTAATCTCCAGAAACGTCTACATCAGTAGTACGATAGAAGGGCTAACACTACAGATAGAGTAAAGAAGGAGACTCTTTGGTCTGCGGACGCGGCCGATGTACCTCGAAGTCTCCAAAATGCTCCCTGCCTCAAGGATGATGCGCCTGGGTAGATGTACCTGGATCTGCACATGAAAAACATGCGCATAAAGGGCATGAGTACACCACGGCGGTACTCAGTAAGTGCCAAGCCTAACCTCGGTTGGGTAGTGACGAGGAAGGTCAGGGCCCTACTGAAATAAATATATATATAATGTAATGACAGGGCAATAAGCAGTAAAACTGAGAATCGAAAATAAAGATCTACACAGTATAATAATAGTGCAATAACAGAAACAGAGATAAAAACAACTACAAGGAAATACCCCTCACAGCAAGATAAATAATCGGGATCTCTTGGTATCCTCAATATACACTCTAGGGATCTCTTGGTATCCCGAGGATCTCTTGGTATCCTCAATACATATGCCAGGGATTTCTTGGTATCCCGAGGATCTCTTGGTATCCTCAATACACGTGCCAGAGATCTCTTGGTATCACGCACCTCAATCCAGACCATAATTACGCACAGGGGATCTCCCGGGATGCCGTCCCGTAGTCCCCATTTAAAACACACAACAACAGCTCAAGGACATCAAAATAAATACTAAGTCCATAATGAGTAAACAGTAAATTCTAGCCTAACATGCTTCACGTAATGCAATTAAGGCAGTTTAAGCAAATAAGCAATTAATTCAACTAATCATACTCCTCTAAACTAACACAGGCTATATTTGCATGTAGAATAAAACAAGTAAGAAAATAACTCAGTTTAAGTACTTAAAGTAAAATCGGATTTTCAATAATTAGCTCAAGTACGCGCTCGTCACCTCACATACAAGGCATTCAATTACCAAATATCATATCCTAAGGGGAGAGGGTCCCTCACACAAGGTTAGACAAGCCACTTACCTCGAACCGGCTCCAAAATTAACTCGAAATTACACTTTTGCCAAGAGTATCCGACTCCAAATGACCCAAATCTATTCAATACAATTACATATCATAAATAACATCTGAAACAACTGATTCTACTATTTAATTCAAAGCTAAGACGCAAAATTAGGTAAAATGACCAAAATGCCCCTCAAGCCAACGTCTCAGAATCGGATGAAATTAACATTTTCAGGACCCTCGTACTCTCACGAGTCCACCCATATATAAATCTCTCAAATCGGAGTTCAAACACCCACTCAAAACTCAAAAATTCGGTCTATGAAGTTTTATAAATTTTTCATCTAAAATCCGAAATTAAAAGGAGAATTCGTGATTAGATTATTGGGTTATGAGCAAAAAGGTGTTTAGAATCGTTACCCAATCAATGCCTCTGAAAAACCCTCGAAATCTCCCTCAAATCTGAGCTCTCTAGCTTCAGTTTTGGTAAAAATGGCTAAACCCTCGTTTTGAAATGTTTATATCTGCCCAGTTGTTTAATGAATCGCGAACGCGGAGGAAGTCACGCGTTTGCGAAGAAGGAAAAATTGAAGGCTGTCAAATTGCCCTTTGCGAACGCGATGAGCTGTACGCGAACGCGAAGGCCTGGGCTGACAAGGCTACGCGTACGCGACACTGGTAGTGCGAACGCGAAGGAGGAAAAAGATGAAGCTTCGCGAACGCGAAGAAGAAAATTTGGTCCGCACTGCTGAAGGATTTTCTGTAATTTTTTACAACTCCAAAATGCTCCGTTAAGCATCCGAAACACACCCGAGGCCTCTGGGACCTCAACCAAACCTACGGACATACCCCGTAACATCATTCAAACTTGTACCAATCCTTAAACCACCTAAAACAACGTCGGAAACTCGAATTAATCAATGATTTAAGCCTAAGAACTTCAAATTCTCTCAAAACACGCTTTCTATCAAAAACCTAACCAAACCACGTCCGAATGACCTGAAATTTTACACACACATCCCAAATGACATGACGGAACTACTGCAACTTCCGGAATTCCACTTCCGATCCTCGGATCAAAATCTCACTATCGAACCGGAAACTTCAAAAATTCAAACTTCGGCATTTCAAGCCTAAATTAGCTACGGACCTCCAAAACACATTTCGAACACGCTCCCAACCCCGAAATCACCTAAAGAAGCTAACGGAACCATCAGATTTCCGTTTCGAGGCCGTCTTCACACTGTTCTGACTATGGTCAGTTTTCTAACACTTAAGCTCTCATTTAGGGACTAAGTGTTCCAAAACTCTCCGAAACTCAAAAACGAACATCTCGGCAAATTAAAATAGCAGAAATAAACTTGGGGAAAACAGTTAATAGGGGATCAGCGCGTAAATTCCAAAAACGACCGGCCGGATCGTTACATTATTGTAAGAATATTTTTGTCTTGAACAAATTAATTTTCTTCTTCTGCTTCTTAGAAGAAGCTAGAATTTGTAGCTTTTTACCAAAGCAAAAAAATTGTTTCTGTTGCTAGTCAAAAGTTATCACGACCCAAATTCCACTATAGGACGTGATGACACCCAACGTCGTTGTTAAGAAAGCCAACAACTAATTCAATATTTCAATATTAAATCCCAGATGCGTTGCAAAACAATTAAAGAGATAGGTGGTGAAAGTTCGTTCTTTTTCATAAAATAATAGATGTTATCTATTTAAATATTCGAATGTGGCCGAAATATAATCCCAAATCATAATAGAATACAAACACGAGTGAATTCTAAATCCCCAAAACCTGGTGTCACAGGTACATGGGCATCTACTAGGGAGTACAATATTAATGCAGCCTCTGTCTGGAATACAAAATAGACAGGCTAAAATAAATGAATATGATGAAGACTCCGTGTGCTGCGGATCGTAATCATGGAATGCAGATCACCATAAAGTTTGCTCCGCAGTTGGGCTTATGCGCCAAGATGACCACCAACAATACTTGTCTCAATGCCTACACAATTAGTGCAGAAGTGTAGCATGAATACGTAAATCAACGCGTATCAAGTAAGTATCTAGCCTAACCCCGGAGAAGTAGTTACGAGGGGTCGAGAACGACCTTTACTAGTGATCCAATAAATCAAGTATAATAATAGAAATAGATAGGTACGAAACATGGCAAGTAAGAATAGTGAAAACATATATAAGCGCATAATACAATCCTCAACTGAATAGTAAACACAAAGTCGTCAAATATCGGATACTACCTCGAAAGGAATACATAGTGGTCAACATCAGATAATATGTCACATCTCAAGTCAGGAAAACTTACATGTACACTAACTTCTTATAAAATATTACGCACGATTATACCGAGGCGAGCGGCACGATCCCATAGAGCGTTTCATAGAACTACCGAGGCGAATGACCCAATCCCATAAGAGTGTGTTACAATATCCTGCTGAGGCGAACAACCCGATCCCTTAAGAGTATATTACAATAATCCTACCGAGGTGAATGGCCTGATCCCATAAGAGTGTATTTCAATAATCCTGCCGAGGCGAATGCGGCGATCCCATAAGAGTGTATTACAATAATCCTACCGAGGCGAATGGCCCGATCCCATAAAAGTACTGTTGAGTCGTTCAGCCTAGTCCCATAGAATATGAAACTTTAACGATCCTTGACCCTACCCACGAATATACGTGTGTGTCATGAAATTTAAGAAAACTTTTCGATGAATAAGCACAACGCGGGAGAAATCCGTAAGAGAAGTACAATTTCCACGGCTAATCGAGTAGCTTGTCAAGTATCTAAAATGGCAAGTCTGGTACCCTACGCTAGTCTAGTCTCAGGCTAAATGTAAATTAAAGTATTTAAATAGGCAGGAATAACTCAAGTAGTACAACTAAAGCATGGCGTGAGTCTAAGTCTACCCGGACATACGGACACTCGTCACCTCATACATGCGTAGCTCCCATAACATGTGACACATAAAAAATATACCACTTTCGGGGTAAATTCTCCCTCATAAAGTTAGACAGGAGACTTATCTCGCTCCGAAATTCGATAACCAGCTTCAACGCTTCTCTAATACCTCGAACCGATGTCAAACGATCCGAAACTAATCAAACAACGAGCAAGCCAATCAAAATATTCTCCAGTACTCGTAATTTAACAATTTATAACAATTCCCAACTCTACTCAAAAAGTCAACAAAGTCAATCCCCGGGCCCACGTGCCAGGATTTCTAAAATTTTCAAAAATAAACATTACCCGAAGTACCACGAACTCAAATATATAATTTATCCCCGATTCCACTTTCAATTTCATGGTCAAAATCAAAAAAGACCATTTCTTGATTTTCTTAAAAAATCCCTCAATTTTTACAAAATTTCATGTTTAAATCCATATATTATCCATGTATTCAACTTACAATAAAAGGGAACCACTTACTTTGCAATAGATGGTGAAAATCTCCCTCCAAAGAGCTTCAAAAATGGCCCAACCAAGTTAAAAATTTGAGAGAAATGGGCTAAGTCCCGAGAAAAAATGTAATCTGCCCATGCCTTTCCTCTTCGAGATTGCGGAAGTCCCTTCGCGATCATGAAGGAAAAAATCACAGCTACCCAAAAATACTCTTCGCATTCGTGGCCTCCAGGTCGCGTTCTCGATGCCTCTTGATCCATGCCCTTTGCGTTCTCAGTCCATGAGCCGCGTTCGCGAAGGCTTAACGCCTGCCAGGCCCCTCAGCCCGCTTCTTTCTTCGCGAACGATGTATCCTTCCGCAATCGTGATTCACAATCTACCAAGCCTACACGAACGCGAGCCAAATTATGCGAACGCGAAAGCCATCATTCCAGCCCCCAGCAAATTACCTTCCACGACCGCGAACACAGTATCGTGATCATGATGAACAAATCCTTCTCAGCTCGAGTTTACTCTTAAAGATCGCGATGCACACCAAGAACACCAGAAACCAGCAGTTGCAAAACAAGGAGAAATGGTCTGGAACCACCCCATAACACACTCGAGGCTCCGGGGACCCCGTCCAGTCACACCAATAAGTCCCAATACCTTATCCAAAATTATCCAAAGGCTCGAAACGCCATGAATATCATTAACACCATGAATCGACAATCAAAATCGTTCTTTTAACTTTCAAATCTTCAAACTTTCCCGAACACATCCGAATCACACTTAGACATTCTGGATCGCAGTCAAACTTCACACACGAGTTCCAATCAATAAAATGAACCTATACGAGGTCCCGGAAAACCGCCCTGAGTTTGATAACACCGAAGTAGCAAATTTCAAAACCTTGAGAATACAAACTTTCGATATTTAGCGTTGAAACGCTCCCGGACCATCCGATACTCAACTTGAACATACGCCCAAGTGTGAAATCACATTACGAACCCATAGGAACCTTCAAATCCCGATTTTGAGGTTGTTTACTCAAACTGTAAAATCTTGGTCAACTCTTCCAACTTAAAGCTTCCGAATTGAGAATTTTCCTTCCAAATCAATTCCGTACTTCCCGAAATTGAAATCCGGCTGCACGTGCAAGTCATAATACATGAAGTGAGGCTACTAAAGGTTTCAAACCGCCGAACGACATGCTAGAGTTCAAAACGGCTGGTCGAGTCATTACATTCTCACCCACTTAAACATACGTTCGTCCTCGAACATGCTGAGAACTATTTCCAAATTACCAAAATTACTGCATAACTCCTTGTGCACCTACCCGTGCCACCACAATCCATGTGAGCTCATTAGCTTAACCCAGATTGAAGATTCTTCCTGCTACCTTAGCTCGCAAGCCTTAAGACCATATTCCAACATCCAAAATTCTCTACAAGGTTTCCAGCATACGTACACCGTATCAATATCAATGAGTTGTACAAAAACATGATCATACACCCATGCTGTAATCACACAATTGCATCGCATAATTCATTTGCCCATAGTAATATCCTCCAACCACAATAGTTGCAAATTTCCGAACCCAGCACATATAATGTACCTCATGACACATAAATATCCTGTTTCAAACCTTGCAATGCTGCTATGATGAAAGAGACATATGGAAATTCATGACCACCCGTCAACTCAATAAATTATAAAGTCTCTCTACTCGACAAGAACCATTGCCTTATTTTGAACTTAATAGTGGCATATTCCTCCATATACACATTGTATAAATGCGACTGCACTGATTTCAGGTCCGACAACCTCGTCTCACCCAGTACAAGCTGCTCGGTCGGCAAGCCACATCAAAAAACCATATAGAATCTCATACGACGTCATCAATGCACCAATAAGCCACTACTCGAATATGACCAATAAGAATAAGGGAACCCGAGTATAGAACTATCCAGCCCCCGTAACGAAATAAACAACCAATTCAAATATATGAAACTATCTCAAAGATGAGAGACGAAACACATAAAGTAAGTATAAAGAACCGTACCCAACATCTCACTGTTGCGGCTTGCAACCCGATCCACCCATGATAGCATTGTGGCACGCAACCCGATCCAAATACATACCCGTGGCGGCGTGCCACCCGATCCACACATAACGATCAGTAAGGAAATAACCATCGAGCCAAAATGATCATGCCCACTAAACACACGTATATCAACCACGAGCATGCTAAGTGCATAAACATAACCCTGGGGAGACGGATAGCGTCATGCACTACAAAATGCCAAGCACGACTAAGGTGCAATAAACAATCAACATCTCGAGAGCCATCTCGCTCATATAATACCACAAGCTACACAAGATCACAATACACGTGTGAACAATAAAGCCGTCTCACAACCCACGTCGCATAAAAGAGTAACACATGAAATAGACGAGGGCAGGAATAAATCCAATCTGCCCAGGCCTGCTCTTCTTCGCGATCGCGGAAAGACCATCGCGATCGCGAAGGCCAAAAATCACAGCCTCCAAATCAACTCTATGCATTCGTGACCTTCATGTCACGTTCGCGATGCCTATTTCCCCTTGCCCTTCACGTTCGCGTAAGAAGCGTCCCTTCCGCAAAGGCTAAACAACTCCAGGACCCAGCTACCGTTCCTTCTCCGCATTCGCGACTGTCCTCTCGCGTTCGCGTAGGCTGCTCCAGGTTCCCTTCCGCGTTCGAGGGGCCTGGTGACGCATTCGCGAAGAACAAAAAAATCCAGCAGGCCCAACTCCTTCTAAGCGAACACGGGAGACTCTTCGCGTTCGCGAAGAACAACACCGGACACCAGCACCAGCAACTTAACCAAATTTGGTCCAAAATCACCCCGAAACACATTCGAGGCCTGGGACCCCATCCAATCACACCAACCATAACATAACACGGACCTGCTCGAGGCCTCAGATCATATCAAACAACATCCAAATTACGAATCGATGACCAAATTCCTTCTTTAAACTGTCAAACTTCTAAACTTCGACGAACGCGTCCGAACTCTATCAAAACATACCGGAATGACGCCAAACTTTGTGTACAAGTCATAAATCACAACCTGAACCTATTCCAAGGCTTGGAACCTCAAACGGACAGCGATAACATCAAAATCCACTTCAAACCAAACTTATGAAATTCTAGAACTTCCAAAATGCCAACTTTCTACTATAAGCGCTGAAATGCTCCCGGACCACCTGATACTCAATTCGAACATACGCCCAAGTCCGAAATCATTATATAAACCTATTGGAACCTTCAAATCTCGATTTCGAGGTCATTTACTCAAAAATCAAACATTAGACAATTCTTCCAACTTAAAGCTTCCGAAATTAGAATTTTCTTCCCAGATCAACTCCGAACTTCTCGAAATTCAATTCCGATCACACGTACAAGTTATAATACCTGAAGTGATGCTACTCAAGACCTCAAACCGCGGAACGATAAGCTAGAGCTCAAAACGACCGGTCGAGTCGTTAGAAGAAAACTATTATATTACTTTAAAAACCAACTAAATACTGATCTTTATAGTGAGGGAAATGTACAATTTTGTAACATCCAAATGGAATAAATGAAAATACTCTGACTGCCAAAAACTCTGCAATTTCAAACCGGGTTCACTTCATCCCTACCAGAAACAAAGTTCATTATGCAAGAATATTACCTGCAAAATCGTTTCCTAACCTGGAATAGAAGTAGATAATTTTGTAATTGACTATGTACTAAAAATACTAAGAAAGAATTTCTTAATGCAGGAAAGCAGTATTAAGACTTCACTATATCCATTGCAACAAAGCGTGTGAATTGTGATTTTTCTTTCTAGAGAGAAGATCCAAGAATAAGTTTCACATTTATTGAAATATGAATAACTAAAACTATGGCAGACATTTCTCAATATGTGAAACTATCTATTAGCAATGTGTTCCTCTATATCATATTAACAATCTATTAGCTACACCAGTTAGCTTAATTAAACATTTCTGATAGGCTCGTAAAACTACTGTCATAACTGCATAGTATGTTAGTAACCACCACCTTTGTCACCCTCAAATTCAGCTGTGTATCAACTCTAAAAGCAAGTAGTGGGTATGGGGTTAGCCTCCAGTTCTGAGAGCTAAGTTGTTGGCCTTTGCTGGCAGACTGATTGCAAATTCAACAATACAACGTGCATCAAAAATCAATTAGTCAATGCACTGTTTGATACAACAAAGTGATTTAAAGTAAAATAGGACATAATGTTATGCACCAAATTAGATTGATGTATTAAATAAATCTTAGGTCACATTTCTTAATATGATCATAGGAACTTGATAGTTCTTGACTTACAGCTTAATCATTTCACGTAGAAAAGAAAAGTCGAGCTAGAATATGACAAATACATGCACCTGCTCACATAAAAGAGTGTCTAGAAACCTTTGATTTTCAAATTGGTCTGCCAATCCAGTAATGAAACGACAGACGCCACCATAACCAACATCTTCTCCAAATACATAAGAATTGAAAAGCAAGATGAGATTTAATCCAAGTACATAGTCAATTCAACATGCATATAGTTTTCCAGAATAAAAATCTGAATTTGATTAGTTGAGCTTAAGTGAAATAACGTTAGTGCCCATCACGTCTAGACATAAATAGAAGTCCAAGGCTTTTACTTCTAGAGAGCTTTTAAAGAATATTACATCCCTTTTTGTTGTGCCTAAAGTTAGTTATGCCGTAAAGTGATACATGCGTATAGCAAATAACTTAAGATGCAGAATTCATATTGGTATATGGCAGCCAGATAATGAATAAGGGGAAGTCTAACGAAAATAGAGAGCAAAAATAATAACACTATAAAGAGCTAAATAATTATTTATGTATCACGAAATGCTACTAAAAATAAAAGTCAAAGATCCAAAGTGACATATAAGATCAAGTAACACCCTGGTAATGAAAATGTTTGCACTACTATAAAAGCAATTTAAGGTGAAAGTTGCTTTTGTCTTGGTATTGAGAAACTATGTATAATGCGTAAAACATAACAACAACAACGACCCAGTGTAGTCCCACAAGTGGGGTCTGGTGAGGGTAGTGTATACGCAGACCTTACCTCTACCCCGATGGGATGGAGAGGCTGTTTCGGAAAGACCCTCGGCTCATACTTCAAAATCTTCTCCACTTTCTGCCACAAGAGGTTCTTTTTCACTAAATTAATTTTGCAGAGAGTTTAGACAACATAATACTCTAAAGAAGAAGATGATCCTTTTTTCGGTTCAATATTCTTTTTCTTTAATCTCGGGGTAAAAGCTAATTATTGTGAAAATAATTCTAAATTTCAAGTAAACAACTGTGCTAAATTCAAAAAAAATCCAACTCAACTAATTGTGAAACAATTTTCAGTCAACTATATATACTTTTATATATAGGACATATAATGTTGAGAGTAGTATGACAAAAGAATTACGGAGGATTAGTGTTATCAGTGTCCATTGCTATGCGAAGAGACTGATTGATCACAGAGAAGAGGTTAACAAACTTGCTGGAACTACCTTCCTTTCACTGGGGAATTTCACCAAACACATTGGTTGCATCAATGTTATTTCCTTGTTATTGTAGTATTTTTGTTTTAGGGGCAACTCCCTGTGGCCAATATTTTAACAGTTATCCATCAGAAACCACCTTTATCTTGTTCATATTTCTCTCATTTTCTTGTTTTGGGAAATAAGTTTAGCTCTGTTATTCTTCGCTTAGATCCGTTTTCCATCTTTCGATTTAAATTCCTATTGATCGGCTTATTTACGGATCTGCTTAGATCTTTTTGTAAATTTTGGTAATTCGCTTTTGTCGGTTTTTTAATTATTAAAACCGACTGTTGCGTAATATGTTTATCGATTTTTACCTATTTTGTAACAGTCTTTTGGATTTGGTATTGTTTTTACATTCTACATTAAGTTGTTGGGCTCCTGCTTCATGCACGTGCATCCACCTCTAGTACAAAGCTAAAAGACATCAAAATACAGATGGGATTTTGCATATGAGTGGATCAATCCAAACTGCAGCATCAGTGTTTCATATTTAGTAACAAAGCTGCTCCAATGAAACTGGGATATGATTTGTAATTTTCATTTCCAAGGGACTTTTGCAAGTGTGCTAATGATTTTCAACTTGAAAGGAGAATGAATAATTTAAATATACCACACATCAAGAAGTATTTTGTTAATTGTTATTTTCAAATTCGAAATATTACTCGTGATAACCCTTTGTTTGTTCCTTCTCAAGATCTGTGATTTCCCTCTTACCATACATGATGCACATTGTGCTTTTGGTTCAGGCAAGAGACTTCGGCTTGTGCATTTGAGATATGTTGCTGCATACATACACGAAGCTCCTTCACTGACCAAATTATGGAATCTACAAATCATAATTCTTCGTGTATCAATAGATAAACATTTGCAGCTCCCACGAGAGATTTGGACAATGTCAGAGATAAGACATCTCGATATTGGATCCGCAACACATGATGAATCCTCTTGAGGTAGAAAGCCATGGTACTGGAGAACAACAAAAAATTCTCAATAACTTGCACACAACAACATACCCGGTATTATCCCACACCGTGGGTCTGGGGAGGATAGTTTGTACGCAGACCTTATCCCTACCATGTGAGGATAGAGAAGCTGTTTCCAATAGACCCTCGGCTCAGGAAAGCATAAGGACCACATTAATAAAAATATAAACAAGAAGGGACAACACCAAAAAGCCATATAAAAGTAGAATAAAAACAACAAGATAGTAAGGTCATCAACAATGAAAGAAAACAAACCCACTACCAATAGAAAGGGAGACTGCGTGCCAATACTACTGTTATGAACACTCTAGACTACCTACCTACTATCCTAATCCTCGACCTCCATGCCTTCCAATCAAGGATCATGTCCTCGGTCAGCTGAAGCTGCCCCATATGTTGCTTAATCACCTCTCCTCACCTCTTCTTCGGCCTACCTCTACCTCTTTGTAGGCCCTCTAATGTCAACCTCTTACACCCCCTCACGGGGCGTCTATGCTCCTCCTCCTCCTCACATGACCAAACTACCTAAGCCGCACTTCCCGCATCTTGTCCTCAATAGGGGTCACACTCACCATGTCGTGAATAACCTTATTCCTAACCCTATGTAACCCGGTGTGCCGCACATCCATCTCAACATCCTCATCTCTGCTACCTTCATCTTCTAGACATGAGCGATCTTGACTGGCCAACACTCTTGTCACACAAAACACCAGAAGCGAGTCTCCATTTCATCCTTCCTGCCTCAATATGATGTGTGAAATCTTCATCAATCTCCACATCCCCCTGAATAATAAACCCAAGGTACTTAAAACTTCCACTCCGATGACCTTGCCTGTGAGTCCAGCCTCACCTCCCCTTCCCCTCCATGAGTCTCACCATTGGAATTACACTCCAAGCATTCTATCTAGTCTTGCTCAACTTGAAACCTTTAGACTCCAGAATTTGCCTCCATACCTCTAACTGCGCATTCGAACCGCCTCGTGTCTCGTCAATCAATCCAATACCATCTGCAAATAGCATGCACCACGATACCTCCCTTGGATGTGGCGCGTCAGTACGTCCATCGCCAGGGCAAATAAAAAAGGACTGAGTGCCGACCTCTAATGAAACCCCATTATAATCGGAAAATAGTCCGAGTCCCCACCCACCGTCCTCACTCGGGTCTTTGCTCCATCATATATGTCGTTAATCACCCTAACAAGCAACATGTATACCTATACCCTCCAAATATCTCCACAAAACCTCCCTCGGGACTTTATTGTACGTTTTTTCTAAGTCGATGAACACCATATGCAAGTCCTTCTTCCTCTCCCTATACTGCTCCATCGATCTCCTAACAAGGTGGACGGATTCTGTAGTTGAACGCCCCGGCATAAACCCGAACAGGTTCTCAGATATAGACACACTCCTCCTCACCCTTAGCTCTACCACTCTTTCCCAGACTTTCATAGTATGACTAAGCAGCTTGATACCCTGATAGTTATTGCAATTTTGGATATCACCCTTGTTCTTGTATACAGGAACCATCATGCTCCACCTCCACTTTAACGGCATCCTCTTAGTTCTAACAATGACATTAAATAACCTAGTAAGCTACTCCAAGCCCGCCTTGCCCGCACTCTTCCAAAACTGTACCAGCATTTCATCCTGCCCGGCTGCTTTGCCCCTGCTCATCTTACGCATAGCCCCCTCAACCTCATCAACTCTAATCCGCCTACAATACCTAAAGTCACAACGACTGCAGGAGAGTTCCAAATCACCTAGTACAATGCTCCTGTCTCCCTCCTCATTCAAGATACAATGGAAGTAGGTCTGCCATCTCCGACAGATAAGCCCCTCATCCAACAAAACTGTACCTTCTTCGTCCTTGATGCACTTCACTTGGTCCAAGTCACGAGCCTTCCTTTCTCGTACCTTGGCTAACCTGAACAACCTTTTATCACCACCTCGACCCTCGAGTTCCTCATACAAATGACTAAAAGCTACAGTCTTGGCCGCCGTAACTGCTAACTTCTCCTTATTCTTTGCCAACTTATAATGCTCCTCATTCGCCCTCTTCTCCTCCTCGTCCACACATTCCACTAGCTTCAGATACACTGCTTTCTTGGCTTCCACTTTTCCTTGCACCTGTCCATTCCACCACCAATCTCCCTTGTGACCACCAGAGTAACCCTTTGAGACCCCTAACACCTCTCTCGCGGCTTTCCTAATGCACTGCACAGTCATGGTCCAGATAGTGCTTGCGTCTCCACTACTCCTCTAAGCCCCCATAGTTAGCAGCTTGACCCTTAACTCCTACGCTTTAGCTTCCTTCAAGGCTCCCCACTTGATCATATGTTGGTTATACACCACCCTCTTCCTCATGATCTCAAGGTCCATGACCAGGAGCCTATAAAGGGTGGAGAGGTTCTCACTCGGGATGACCTTGCAATCCGTGCAAAGACCTCTATCAGACTTCCTCCAGAGTAGATAATCAATCTGAGTCTCGTCCACCAAACTCTGAAAGGTGACCAAGTGCTCCATCTTCTACGGGAAATCAAGTTTGCTATTACCAATCAAATGCTCTAGCAAAGTCCAGCAGAGATGTTCCTCCTCCGTTTCTATTTCCAAAACAAAAGCCACCATGCACATTATCATACCCCCAGATGTCGCTCTAATATGGTCGTTCAAATTTCCTTATATGAAAAGCTTCTCAGTATACGGGATACCCCGCACCATATCATCCAAATCCTCCCAGAAACGCCTCTTGACTTCCTCATCTAAGCCTTCTTGGGGTGCGTATGCACTGATTATGTTCAAAGTAAAACCTCCAACAATTAGCTTAATAGTCATCAACCTGTCATTCACCATCCTAACCTCCACCACTAGATCATGGAGGTCCTTATCAACTAAGATACCTACCCCTTTCCTGCTCCGCAGCCTCCCAGTATACCATAGTTTGAACCTGTCCGCATCCCGCACCTTATCTCCTACCCATCTAGTCTCCTGTACACAAGCTATATTAATCTTCCTTTTCTCGAGAATCATCGCTAACTCTACAAATTTTTCAATCAAAGTTCCTATGTTCCAAGACCCCACTCTCAGCCTAGTAGCTCCTTAGCCCTCTTACCTTATTACCCCCTGCACCCCCTCCCCCGCGATGACACCCACGAGGACAAGACCTTACCCAACCATCGTTCACCAAAGCCTCTATAATCTAGGAGTCACTATGCAAGCACTATCCGAAAACAAGCGATAAAAACAAAATGAATAACCGAAATATAATCTACCACTAAAGGTCGCAAAACAAGTGAAGAAATAAAATAAAGGAACTAAAGGGAACTATAATCTACAACTAAAGGTCAGGAAAACAGGTGAAGAAAATACAATAAAAGAGCTAAAGGGGACTACAATCTACAACTAAAGGTCAGAAAGAAAATGTGCAAAACTAAATCAGAACTACTATTGGATATATTAAATAAAGATTCAAAATAAAGATGTAAACAAGTGGATAACAATATAAACAGGTAGGCAAAGCTAATGCAACTAATATGACAATGTTAGGGCAAATACTAACTAATGATTCAAGAAAAAAAATAGGCAGGCAAGGAGATATAATTAAGCTAAAGTATCAAACTATCAAAATATTCAGACAAGAGAGGAACAATAGAACCTAGATTGCAGCCCTTGAAGTTAAACGAAATCTGGCTGGCGATGATGGATCTCAACGAGCTAGCTGAAAGGGACAACCCGAAAAACCTAGGCCAATCATTCTTGAGCCTTGATCACTGGGAGACGAAACACGTACCGGAAAACCACCTAGACAGGAGCTCACACGCCGGTTCGTGATGGGACTATGCCGGATTGACTGGTCTGGGTGGAATCGGCCGATAAATCCCCACACAAAAGCAGTTGGCGAGAGAGAGAGAGAGAGAGAGAGAGAGAGAGAGAGAGAGAGAGAGAGAGAGGGAGATAGAGAGAGATAAATGGAGTTCCGGCACCGGATTCCGGCCAGTTGCAGTGGAGAAAGAAAAGAGAGGGAGGAGGGGGAAGAGAGAGAGAAAGAGAAAGAGAAAGAAAGGATGATGGGCATAGAAAACAAGAGAGGGCGAAGAGAAGAAGGGTTATTACCTTACCTGAATGTGAAACCCAAAAATGGATTGTTATTGCATATAATTTTTTAACACAAAGATCTAACTATTTAACTTTCAAGCGATTATGCGGGAGGTGGATAACACCAACTATAATTCATTCACAACTATAAATCATTGAAGATTTCAAAAAACCTTCTATTAATCAACCGTCAGATTGGCAATAATAAAAGGTAAAAAATCCTTCTATAATTCAATAACTTGCACACACTTGCTCTCAATTATTCTCCTGTTGTGGCGAAAATACTAAAAAGAACACCCAATCTAAATAAACTAAAGATTTCAGGTTTACATATGGGTCCTAAGTGGTCTACTTTTCTTGATTGTCTCAGTTTTCTACTGGGGGCTGTCCTTGTCACGACCCAAGTTCTCCCTCCGTGAACTGTCGTGACGACACCTAGTCTCTAAGACTAGGTAAGCCTAACAAATTGCGGAAAAAGGAAATAAAATACGAAACTAGCAAGTTGCGGGTAAAACGTAATTAAAGAGTTTAAAATGCCGCTCGGCATATACAATACACACTCTCAAAACTAAATCAAAACTCCCAAAACCCGAAATCTCATGAAATCACTAGCTAGAGAAAACTACATAGCATTCTAACTCCAGAATTTCTAATCAAAAGTAAATATAGGAAGTCTAAAGCTAAAGGGGAGAATAGAGAGGGACTTCTAGGTCTGTGGACGCGGCAGATATACCTCGAAGTCTCTGATATCGCCCACCTCACTGATAGAACGGCTGAGCAGAAGAACCTGGATCTGCACACGAAAAAGATGTGCAGGAAAGGGCATGAGTACACCATAGCAGTACCCAGTAAGTGCCAAGCCTAACCTCGGTCAAGTAGTGACGAGGAAAGGTCAGGGCCCTACTGGTTTTATATATATATATATATATATATATATATATATATATATATATATATATATATATATATATATATATATAGCAGATAAAGCAGATAAAGCAGTATGAAATGTGACAGTATAATTAAGATATTAACAATCGATAAAGAATAAAGTCATAGAAAGAAACAACTCAGAACATAGAGATAGCAACAGGGATCTCCTAGGATATCTTCCCGTAGTCCCAAACGTAATTGTGCAGAGGATCTCCCGGGATATCGTCCCGTAGTCCAAATCATAAATATGTAAGGGAATCTCCCGGAATACCGATCCGTAGTCCCGAAGTAATTATCCAATACAGGGGGGATCTCCTAGGATATCGTCCCGTAGTCCCAAATATAAATGTGCAGGGGGATCTCCCGGAATACCGATCCGTAGTCCCAAAGTAAACATGCTGGGGATCTCCCGGGATATCGTCCCGTAGTCCCCAAGTAAACACACAACAGTCTCAAGAAAGAATCTACGGTTCTATCCAAGTTCGTACCAAAAAAACAGAGATTTCTATTCTAAACATGGTGCACATAATTCAAGTAAATAGTTTAAGCAGATAGAATAGTTAAGTCACTTAAGCATGCTTTCCTAAGCTAAACAGTAGGCTTTAAAATACAAGTAGTGTTCAACAAAAGGGAAACACAGATATTTACTTAGCGAAAATGGGGTTTTCCAACAATTAGCACGTGTACGCATTCGTCACCTCACATACACGACATTTATATAACAATAATACCAAATCCTAAGGGGAGTTTCCCCCCACACAAGGTTAGGCAAGCCACATACCTCGAACCAGCTCAAATCAATCCGATCTTACGCTCTTGCCACGAGTATTCAACTCCGAGTGGCCGAAATCTAATCAAATCAATTGCATAATGTAAATATAACTTAAAGTAACTAATTTAACTAATTAATTCGAAGCTAAAATGCGAAATTAGGAAAATCTCCCCAAAAAGTCCCCCGGGCCCACACCTCGGAATCAGGTAAAATTTGCAAATTTTGAGCACCCGATCAGTCACGAGCACACTCGAAGAAAAATTATCAAAATTCGACGTCAAAATCTCACTCAAAATTCGGATTTTCAATTGGGGAACTTTTCTCCTATTTTCAAACTTTTACCCTCAATTTCCTTTATTAGAAGAGGAAAACAACAATCGATTATAGTATTATGATCAAAATCGAGTTAGAATTCGTTACCCAATGATTCTCCTTTAAAATTCCTCGAAAAATCGTCTCCCACCGAGCTCCAATCCGATTTTTGTGTTATGAAATCTCAAAACCTCGAATTTTCTATATCTGCCCAGTGATGCCCGCATATGCCCCCCAGGACCGCACCTGCGGTCCCGCTTCTGCGGCTAGGACTCCACATCTGTGGATTTTCATTAAATCCCCAAGCACCGCAGCTGTCGCGCCCCCTTTCTCTCGCAAAATCGGGTTTGTGACCTTTTGGTTGGGACAACTCGTTCCTTTTGGGAAAGAGGGTTTGCATCTTTGAAGAGTCGCCACCTAACGATTTATGGTGTGTTAGGGCACCTATAGGGTTCATTTATAACTACGTTTGATAACCAGAGACAGGGTAAGGGCTTGAAATTATCCTAAGTGGAAGGTGTTAGGCACCCCTCAGGATCCAGTAGTGTGGTTTCCGGCCAGACAGTTTTGTGTGAATTTGTACAATTAGCAAATAAACAAGTATGACTCAAATAGTAGGGGACTTAAGTTTAAATACACAGATGCTTGAAAAAAAACAGTTAATGAAAGGAAGTACAATCTAAGTGTAATTGTGAATGTAAAGGAGTGTCCTAGGTTGGTTAGCCTATAGGATCACATCAGTACAATGCTCGGTAATCACTCCTTAAAAAGGGGCTATCGTGGCATTAGCGCACCGGTCATCATATCCATATCTACCCTTTCCCGCCTCGTGAAGGTAATTAAAGTGAGGGTTGGTCTTGACCCCTATTGCATGTTGTTACCCGTCCCTTCCTATAAGTACCGAGGAATTTAGGACTCCTATCCTATAAAAGGGGGGTTCTAGGCAGACCCTCAAGTTTAAAGGTAAAATACTAGGCGACAAATAAGAACACATAGGACTGCATTTAGGGGAGAGAACACAGAAAACAGATAGAAGGCTCAGGTATACCTCCAAAAGTAATGCACATAGACAGCACGGCTCATACACAGATAAGGTCCACATTTGAACTCAGAATCCTAAAGCATGGTATCTAAGTGATTTTAAAACATAACAGAGACAGATTTATTACATGACTCAGAGAAGAAGTCCTAATTAAGCTTGCCTACTGATTTTAACACGTTGACAGTTAAACATTAATCACAAAGACGATTCTGGTCTTATTTAAAGTTGGTTGCCTAAGGCTTGCCTAGGCGCGGAATACAGATGACTACATTTTATATAGTGAAAAAAGGCAGGCTTTTAAAGCGGACTCTTGAATCCNGCAGTTTTTGAAAGAACTTGTTTTAGAGAAAATAAACCATTAATTAAACCAGTTTCGAAATGAACTAAAACGTGGACTGGGGTTGATTTATTTAACTAAACTAGTTAAGATCTATAGGCAGAATTTCTAGAGTTATTCCCTATAGGCATGACATCTAGTTGTTTAACACTGATTTCAGAAACTTTGCAGGCATGATGACCAATGAAAGAAAACATGTAACACTTGTTATAACAGAACCAGGATTAAATTATATCCTAAGGTATGGCATCTATTTGTGAAACTAATTTTGAGACCTATTAAACATGATTTCTAACATGGTAAGGCAAGTATAGTAAAATCCTACTAAACATGATTTCTAACATTGTAAGGCAAGTATAGTAAAACCCTATAGGCATGGTTTCTAACATGGTAAGGCCAAAAATAGTGAAATGTAAAGTCCTATAGGCATGGTTTTTACCTGCCTTACCCCACAAACATGTAAATACCCGCCCTTTTCACTAGTTACCCCAATATTCGTTTACAAATTATTACAGACCATGTGAATGAATTACATAAGAAAAGTAAAAATTACACTATTGAGAGCCTGAAACAGGCCCAGACTTTCAGCACCTGATTAGGACTTCCTCCTTGAGTTATGTAATAAACCACCTCAAGTGCCAAGATTGTTCCATAGCCTTTCTCATATTTATGTGTGTCAGAGTTTCCTAAGGACCTCAAGGGATCCCGGGCATGGCTCACACAAAAGGGGAAGAACCTATTGGTCAAAGAGTATATGTGAGAGTGCTTGACATAGATTTAAAAGAGTTGAGTTGGAAACAATTTTGACAATGATTAGTTTGAAATAAGTATTGGAAGGCAATGGAAGAGTTTGCCTTAGTGAAAACCAGCTTGAAGAAGAAAAGAGACAGGACAATCAGCAACTCAAGACAAAATCAACATGCATAGTTCAAACACAAACAGGGAAAGAAGGAACTAGGGACAAGTAGTTCATATGCGAAAGCATATTTGCACACAGGTTAACACCAGAAAAATACTACAGAACTTAAATAGTCAGAACAATAGTCTATCACAAAGTGTTTATGCCATGAGCTTAACAACATCATATTTAAGGGGTGCTAAGTAGAGTTACAGATTAGGTTTAGGGGAAAGGGTTTAGGTTCACATAGTAACTAGGTGTCATGCTTATAATGTATTGGGGGTTAAGGGGTAGGGCAGAATAGTAGTAGAAAATGTAAGAAAGCAGCAGGCATGCTGAATTACAGGGTAATCACATGGCAAAACAGGCATGCTAATTGAAAGGGAGACAGCAAAACCACAAGTAGAAGCATAAGAGAAACAAAAGGAAGTGCAATACAAATAGAGACATATTGTTTTGGAGGTTGTAAATTAAACTGAAAACATACGTGTAAAAATGACTTAATAGGTGTAGAGTGAGGAGTGAGGAGCAGTACAATGAAGGGAAGTAGAGCAGTAGAGTAGTAGAACAATAGAGCAGTAGAGCAATGTAACCACTCAGTTTTGGCTTGCATCCAACTGAGTATCAAGTAAGAGAGTATGTATGTGTGTAAGAGAGAGTTCAGAACAGTGTCATTGTTCGTTCCTTATGCTAATGAGAGGGTAGAGTATTTATAGTTTTAGAACAGGCAGGAAAATAAGGTAATAGGTACTGACTTAGCACAATTATAGAAATAATACAAATCAGAATCAATTAAAGACCCGGACTTCCTTCAATTGGGGAGTCATAGTTCAAACGGGTACAAGTTGTATCAAATAGGGAAAAGAATTACTTATATGACTAATTTTACCACAGTAGGAGCAGTAAAAGCATGTGGCATGTAATAAGGACTAAGTACAGAATATTTTCAAGTAAGGAAAGTACACGTTAAATAACTAACAGCATATTTGTGCACATAAATAAGGTAGAGTAGAATTTTAGTTCTGAAAGTTAGTTCAAAGAATCACGAATGAGATTGAAAATCACAGGGAATCAGCACTAACTAAGGAAAGTATCACAAAAGTAAGGAAGCAATTCGAAAAATCAGTACAGAATTACAAGGAAAATACACAAAATCACAGATTCGGGGAGATATCGCAGGTCTAAGGAGATTACACAAAAATCAATATAAATTATCATGTGAACAATCAATAAAACAAATAGTTGGACCTATTAAACGATAAATAACATGTTTGAACAAAATCAGAGAAACCCTAAGAACGGATTAGAGCAGGAAGTGCAAGAGCATATAGAACATACTAGAATGTTTGTGAGAGACATGCAAACACATCGCAAACAGACTCAAACTTCAAATCGAGTCCAGAAGTATTAGGGTTTCTTAACAAAAATGAATCGAGCAAAAGGAATGACTCAAGTGATGTTTAAACATGCTAATATCCCAAAGTAATTGCTAAAAAATAGAAAGAAATCATTTTTTTGCAAAAGGGTTTTTAAACCCTAGTCTGAAAAATGAGGAATCATTTGAAATCAGAGAAATCTTTTGAGGAAAACATGTGAGAACCTTAAAAGACACATAGATACCTCACAAATCTAAAAAGATCGGAGGATTTAAAGCTAGGGTTTCCAGAGAAAACCCAAAGGAGGAGAAAAGAGCTTAAAATATCACCGGCTTTTGGCCGGAAGATGTAGAGATCTTACTCTAACGGCCATAGGTGGCCGGAAAACATGGCATGAGACCGGAGATGGGAGTGGACCGCCTCAGGGTCACTCGAGAGCCTCCACCGGTGACACAGGTGTGAAAGACGGATCCATAAGGTCGATGAGAAGTGGAAACTTCATGGTTTCTGGCGAGGAGATGGCCAGAGAGGGGAGAGACAGAGCTCAGGAGACGAAGGTTCTAGAGAGAATTGAGAGGATTCAGAGAGACGGGTGAGAAGTGAGACGGGGGGAAAAATGAGCAAGGGGGTAGTCGTTTATGGGGTCGATGGATTAAAAACGGAAGGAAATAATGTGGACCGTTGATCTGGGAGATCAACGGTCGAGATTAAAAAGGGTAGGTTGGGTTCCGGGTTTGGGTATGGGTCAATAGGGTGTGGGTCGGGTTTTAGTTGTAAAATTGGGCTGGGAATTGGGGTCCTGATTTGGCTATAATTGAAAGCCAATTTGGCTATAATTTAAATAGCCAGTTTTTCCCTATTTAATTTATAAAAAATAGTAGACAATTTCTTAAAAAATAATTTAGAATGCTAAAATGATTTATGATACATAATTAGCAAATTAAAATACAGGATCCAATTTTATGCATAAAACATAATTATATCTGAAAAGGGATAACATTGCAATTATGTGCAATTTAGCTTTAAAAATACTAAATGTAATGGCAAAAAATATATAAAAATTACCTTAGCCGTATTTTGACATAAATATAGAAATCCAATAGATGAATTATCAAAATAATAATTTTGGAAATAATTATTGGGGATTTTATGGATAAAAAGGGAGAAAAATAAATCAATTTAAACCTTTAAAATTATGTGAAAAGTAATAAAAACCTTGGGCATGCTTATATATGCATATATATGCTATTTCGAAGGTATTTTTGCATATTTAAAAAAATAGGGAAAAATTGGGTATCAATAGTTGCCCCTCTTTACCCGGGAAGGATGAAAGAATTTTCGGATAAAGAAATGATGGCCAATTTTGACCGAGCGATACGGTTTGAGAGATTAGGCCGCACCCTGGCTTCTGAGCTGCCTACATATCCCTGGTTCTACAGGAATCAGGCCATGTGTAGTTGTGGATTCATCGGCGAAGTTTACCGGTGAAGTCATCTCAAGAGCGGACGCAACATCTAGGGCCGGGTGAGTGAACGGTTTACGGGAATGGTGAGGTTTGATATGGCTGGGAAAACTGGAGCGGGATTGCTCCTGCTGGGATAGCCGTTGCTCGCCGGGCTACCTGCAAATAAACGATACAAGCATATATTGCGTAATTTAACATGATGCAAATTCCCGTTGGACCATGAATATTGTCTTTGGACGGTTAGGACTGGCGTACTCAGACCATGAAATGATGTTCTCTGGCTATGAGGATGGTGCCTCCGAACCATGACACCTTTGAATAATGATATGCAAAAGATTGAAAGAGATCCTCGAGCCATAACATGGTGTTCTCGGGCCATGAAGATGGTGCCTCCGAACGATGACGCCTTTGGATGAGTTGGCGATATTTCATCCCATGAAGGATGCAGTAATATGATGCGGACAAGACAGAGCTTAGCTCGTAGGAAAAGTGAGATAAATAGTGCTTGAGATAGTGCTTAGTTTCGAAAAATTGGAGGCAGAGCTTAGCCTCGAAAGGCAGGAGAGTAGCCTTATGCAAAGATGCGAGTGCAGATGGAGGTAGAGCTTAACCTCAGAAGGCAGAATGGTAGCCTTATGCAATGCAGATGCAGATGGAGACTGCGTTTAGTCTCGGAAGGCAGAATTGTAGCCTTATGCAAATTGGAAGTCAGAATAGTAGCCTTATGCAATGCAAATGCAGATGGAGGTGGAGCTTAACCTCGGAAGGCAGGATGGTAGCCTTATGCAAATTGGAAAGCAGAATAGTAGCCTTATGCAATGCAAATGCAGATGGAGGTAGAGCTTAACCTCGGAAGGCAGAATGGTAGCCGTATGCAAGTTGGAAGGCAGAATAGTAGCCTTATGGAAGAATAAAATAACAAATGACAGTAGAGCTTTCTTAGCTGATAGCAGATTGCGACATTGTGATTACCGGGAGCATTGTGACTACGGAGCATTACTGGTGTGTGCTAATAGCAAATGTTGGCAAGTGCAACGGTTCTGAGAACAATGTTTGTTCCCTGGACGTACAGTATGTTTAAGGATTTCACAATCCTAGCGCCTGCATCCAAAGAAAAATCGCGAGTTTTGTAAAGGGGAGGTTAGTACGTATCACTGTTGACTTTGCTTAACTCGTTTGGCTTTGATCTGGTTATACCGTCTGTATTTATTGGGGTAGCGTTGCTAAACAAAGTAGTTTCAACATGCATGATTTTGTAAAAGTATGACATAAATGTATGATTAAAAAAAAGAAAATAGCTTTTAGATGAACCGACGACTGTGACGTGGTTCAGGACATTGCAACCTCTCTTGCTACGGAATTTTGAGGGTCCTCCTCAAAATTCTGCCCCAGTTTGATGGGTTGACGTTTCTGACTGCTGCTCGTGTGGCGATCGGCTTAATTTACTTTGGAATTTTGAGGGTCCTCCTCAAAATTCTGCCCCAGTTTCCAATTGCGGGGGGGGGGTGAAAATTTTATTGAATTGTGACCGAACCCATAGGGCTGCCTATGTATCCCCTCTTAAACGGGAATCAGGTCAGGCGTAGTTCAATTTACATCATATAAGGAAAGCATAAAGATTACACATAGTAACGCTTGACTGCATCTGAATTGATCGGCTTTGGCCAGACTTCTCCGTCCATTTCTGCAAGTATGAGGGCTCCTCCTGTCAAAACCCGGTGAAGCATGTATGGACCCTGCCAGTTGGGAGAGAACTTCCCTTTGGCTTCAACTTGATTCGGAAAAATTTTCTTCAACACCATTTGCCCCGGTGTGAACCGTTTTGGCTTGACTCTTTTGTTGAAGGTTCTGGACATCCTGTTCAGATAGAGTTGACCATGGCAGACTGCGTTCATTCTCTTTCCGTCTATAAGGACTAGTTGCTCATAACGACTTTTTACCCACTCTGCGCCGTCGAGCTCAGCTTCTTGCATGATCCTTAGGGAAGGAATTTCCACCTTAGCGGGAATGACAGCCTCTGTACCGTAAACCAGCCTATAGGGGGTTGGCCCAGTTGATGTGCGGACTGTGGTGCGATACCCCAGTAGAGCAAATGATAACTTCTCGTGCCACTGTCTGTGCTTCTCTATCATTTTCCTCAATATCTTCTTGATATTCTTGTTGGCGGCTTCTACAGCTCCATTCATCTGAGGTCTGTAGGCTGTGGAATTCTTGTGTTTGATCTTGAAAGTTTCGCACATAGCATTCATCAAGTTGCTGTTGAGGTTGGAGCCATTATCAGTAATGATTGACTCTGGAATTTCGAATCGACAAACAATGCGGTCGCGGACAAAGTCTGCCACGACTTTCTCAGTCACTGCTTTGTAAGATGCTGCTTCGACCCATTTGGTGAAATAGTCGATGGCTACTAGGATGAACTAGTGTCCGTTGGAAGCGGCAGGCTCGATTGGTCCAATAACGTCCATTCCCCAGGCGGCGAACGACCACGATGAGCTTGTTGCATTAAGATCGTTCGGAGGTACCTTTATCATATCTGCATATATCTGACAGCGGTGGCATTTCCGGACATACTGGATGCAGTCTGTTTCCATAGTCATCCAAAAGTAACCAGCCCGGAGTATCTTCTTTGCTAAGACAAAACCGTTCATATGTGGACCGCAGGTCCCAGCATGAATTTCCTCTAGTAGCTTGGATGCTTCCTTGATTTTCAAGCTCATATCGGGCTTGAACTTCCTGAGCTTTTGCTTTATCGGCGGACACATTGGATAGGTTGGCAGTTTGTGAGCCACAATAGACGTACTCAGACCAGTCATGTCATCATACGACCATGTGAATATGTCCTCATACTCCTTTAGAAATTCTGTGTATTCTTTCTTCTCTGATGATGACAGGTGAATGCTGATTCACGTTTCCTTGACGTTTTCTGAATCTCCCAAGTTGACAATTTCGGTCTCGTCCAGGTTGGACTTAGGTCTGTTCTCAAAATTCTCAACTTCTTTGACAATCTCGTCAGGTATGTCATCTTCCTCTGAATCCATCTCTGTTTGTTACGTTGTCTCATTGCATGTCACAGTCACTGGTTCATCAAGTTAGTAATGCTGTATAGGTAAAGTAATGAGAGAAAACGATAGCGATAAATATTAATTCATAAGAAAAATGCTTTTGTTAAAGTGAATAATTGGTTTAAACATCGAGGATCTTATTGTGGGAATTGAAAAATGCGAAAGGAAAATCATTTAGTAAATAAAACAGTGAATAATGCTTGTTTTAGCCTTGCTACCCCAAGGCTCGTCGGGCTTTGGTTGTCCTGATGGTCCAATTTTTGAGACGTGCCCCTCTGCTCACAGCCTGTATGGAAGGGCCTTCCTCCCCCTCCTCCTCGAGAATAACACAACAGTCCATATCACTATCCTCTAGAAACAAGTTCTTCACTGCTGCAAGTGCTTCTTCTTCATCTGACCCATAAATAATGTCGGTCTATTGGAAGGTTTGCTCCAGATGCGGTATTGGCTGCTCTAGTGGGTAGTAAGGATTGCGCCATGGTGGCAACCAGCTATTGAATTCTTCCCAGGTGTATTCATATCCCAAACCGAAGGTAGTGCTATGTTTCTTGAGTTTTATGGGTTTAGAGATTCCTTGGAGGTTCTTGCCGAGCCCTTTGCCAGGCTCGTACCCACTCCAACTCAGTATACTCTCGATTTTGCTATCCCACCATTTGTCTTTGTTGATAGCATTGACCCGTTCAATGTGGTGGTAAGTTTCTCCACCCAGCTTCCTTCTTCCCTCGATCGCCGGAATAGTCTGGAGACTGTATATAGGGTTGCTACCGTCGCCGTGAATGATCACTTCCTGGTGATTCCATTCGAATTTTACTGCCTGATGCAACGTTGATGCTACGGCCCCAACAACATGGATCCATGGCCGTCCCAGCAGTAAGTTGTAAGACGCTGGTACATCTATTACCTGGAAATCAACCTCGAACCAGGTTGGTCTCATCTGCAGACAGAGACTAATCTCACCAATGGTGGACCTCTGAGAACCATCGAAAGCTTTCACATTGATTGCTCCATCCTTTATCTCATGCAGCCCTTTACCCAACTTCTTGAGTGTTATTAGCGGACAAATGTTAAGATTGGACCCTCCGTCGATCAGGATTCTGGTGATGAAATAATTTTCGCACTACGCGGTGATGTGCAGTGCTTTATTGTGCCCCAGCCCTTCAGGTGGCAGCTCGTCCTCATGTAAGGTGATCTTATGGCTTTCCAGAACTTGTCCTACCATATTAGCCATTTCCCCGCTAGTGATGTTATTTGGTACATACACTTTATTCAGCACCTTCAATAGAGCAGTCTTGTGCGTGTCAGAATTTTGTAGCAAAGAGAGAATGGATATTTGTGTTGGCGCCTTGTTTAACTGGTCGATGACCGAATATTCCTTGGCCTGTATTTTCCTCCAAAGGTCATCCGGACCTGTCTCAATGAGGGGCGTTCAGCCAGATGTTCGGGGGTATAGACTCTACCAGTTCTTCTCATACCTTGTGTTGCGACAGTTTCTTCAATCCTGACCTTGCCCTTCCTTCTCGCCTCGGCTGTATAGTCCCAGGGTATAGCATTTGTATAGAAGGGTGGCGTGGTTGACATTGCCACTTCGAATGGAACATGCGCCTTGGGTGGCAAGACTGCAACCTCAAATGGCGCAGGTGCATTTGCCGGAGACACTCAAGAGGTATAGACATATTCACCTCAGCGTGTTCAGACGATCGGATCTGGACTATGATTGGTTTGAGAGTAATTGCCAGTTTCTTTGGGTCATCACCTTCTACGATCAACCCGATTGATCCCTCGCGATCCCAGTTATCTTCTACTTCAATCATGTGGATACCTCCACCCTTATGGTCTGGCAAAGGATTATTGCGGATGTTTGGAGCGGGTTCCTTTGCCACAATGATCTTGTTATCAATCAGAGACTGTATTTTGTCTTTCAAAGAGCGGCATTCATCGATGGTGTTCCCTTTCATGCCGGAGTGGTATGCACAGGACTTGTTTGGGTTAACCCATTGAGAAGGATTCTCAGGGGTTGCAACAGGGATGGGGGTGACATAACCAGCAACTTTGAGCCTCTCATACAGCTGGTCGATGGGTTCGGCGATGGCGGTATATTATTTTGTAGGTCTGCGATCAAAATTAGGTCGGGTCTAGGGAAATTTCAGCGTGCGGGGGGTGATTGATAATGGGATGGTTGAGCATTATAAGTTTGGTAGACATGAGCGGGTTGGGAGTATCTGGGTGAATTAGGTTGATATGTAGGAGGTGGAGATGATTGATAAGTTGGTGGCGTTGCTTGGTACGAGGGTGAGGGTGCTTGGTAATTTGGGGTTGGCTGGTATATGAGTGGAGGTGTCGGGTAAGTTTGGTATTTGAGGGGAGACTTGGTCCTTTGTGCAACCATCACGGCCCCTACGTCCCTTTTCTTGGACACTCCACCGGACTATAAAGCCTTATTTGTAGCTTGCAAGGCTTCAAAATATGTAACCATACCACTTTTAATACCCTCTTCAATTCTTTCACCTAATTTGACAATGTCGGAGAACTTGTGGTTCTCAATCATCATTAGCCGTTCATAGTACTGCGGGTCCTGAGCCCGAACAAAGAACTTGTTCATTTGCTCTTCTTCTAAGGCGGGTCTGAACTTAGCAGCTTCGGACCTCCAGCGAGTAGCATACTCGCGAAATGTCTCCTTGGGCTTCTTCTTCAAATTCTGGATATAGAACACGTCTGGTGCGTTTTCTGTAGTAAACCTGAATCTGTCCATAAAGTCAGATGCCATGCTCACCCAGCTTGACCACTTCTTGGGATCTTGGCTGATGTACCAAGACAATGCATCTCCTTTCAAACTCCTCATGAACCGCTTCATGCGGATCCTTTCATCCTTCCCTACTCCAATCAGCTTGTCGTAATAGGTCCTCAGATGGACCCTTGGATCACCCGTGCCATCAAACATTTCAAACTTAGGAGGTTTGTACCCCTTAGGTAGTTCGACATCAGGTTGTATGCAAAGGTCCTCATAGTTCAGCGCCTCGATTCCTTTGCTTCCCTCGACGCCCTGAATCCGGCTGGTCAATTTTTTAAGTTCCTCGGCCAAGTTCCTGATATGCAGATCCTTTTCATCAGACTCAGGTGTGCATGAGATGGGTTGGGTTGAGTGTGGCATGGTCTCCACGTAGATAGGATTGTAATGGTGTCCTGGTGTATGGGTGTGGAAATGGTCGTTTGTGGAGTTCTGAGGTTCTGGGATGAGTAGTGGAGCGTTGTTTGGGGTATGGTAGGTATTACATTGGTTCTTTGGTGGAGCAGCGTGATGGTGAGGTGCGAGATGATTCTGCTATTTTGGGATATTTTGAGGAGGTGTAGGGTTTTGAGCATTGGGGAAGTTGACATCTGGGGTATTGAGGAAAAATGACAGGCTTGCGAGATTTCGAACCTGATTGAGCTCTTCCTGGAATTTCAATAGTTTTTGTTCAAGCTGTGACACATTCTCATTAGGAACCCGAATACCCTGGCCATCAGTGGCCTCTACCCGTTCAGCTGTGTTCTCCTTCCTGATGTTGTTCAAATCTTCCATTTTATTCTTGCCTTTGTTCTTGCCTTTAGCGGGACTAAGAGGAGGAGTGGGTGGAGGGCCCCTGGATCTTGTGAAATAAGATGATGATGCCAGAGTGCACGAACGAACCTTTGGGGAGGGGAATAAAAAAAGAAGGAAAACAAAATAAAAACAAAAGGTAATCAAGTCAGTGAGGATTATAAAAAGTATTATTGCAATATTTAAACACATAGTGCGGGAATGTAAAACATGTCCTAATTTGGGAAGCTCTTTGTGCCCGAGGTATGCCTAGCGACAAATTGATTTGGTGAACTTAGAATGCTAAATGCCTCATTTTATTGATAAAAAATAGGCGAATCCCAAAACGACACTAAATAAGCAAGAAATAAAGGTCACTTATGGCCATTGGCCTCATTACATTCATAAAGCGAAAAAGTAAATTCCTATCTATTTGGTCCCAGAAGGACCTTCCCCAGACTCGACATCCTTGGCTCCTTCGAACAGCTTCCCCAATTCGCGAAGTCCCAACAACAGGTATGCTCTGGCTAGACGTCCACCTTCGGTCCCTTCAGCCTTTTGGCAGTCTTCAACCCTTTTGAGAAATTTTCCTTCTAGTTCTACTATGCCTCGCTCTAAGTATCCTAGCCTTTTGTTGGCACTGATTGCTAGGCTGGATCTCCAGGAGGGATGGTAGATTACCTAGATATTTTCTGATGAGGGTTTTGTCACTAGAATGTAAATCTTCCTACCAACTCAGCAATCTTGGGTGGATATTGGTGACCATGCCAAATCTGGGGACTTCATGCCTTATATTTCTGCAAGGCAAACAAGGTTAGGCCCTTACCCCCACCAGACTCGACTATTTAACATCAACAATTAGCATGAAGAATTTAGTTCTCCAAATTAATGCGCAGAACGTGGTTGCGTCCGTTGGGATTATGGAAAACTCGATGGACTTTGGACAAGGCTTATCTTAAAGGATCATTATGTGGACGACATAACTGACCCGACTAGGTTTGACCATGATGCATGCAAAATTTAAACAGAGTATGGTTTCTATGGGGTTTTAGACTGGTACCCTTGAGCGGACAACTCAAGGGGGAAGGCGCGGAACCGTCAACTGCACCACTGATCGACTTGTTTTACCGCAAATAAGCCTTTCCGAATTTAGGGGGTAATGATAAAGGAAGGGCGCAACCACTCATCAAGCGTTGCTATAGTATTTTTTTTGGCACGAGTGAAGTATGATGTTTAGCATGATTATGCAATAATTAAAAGCATGTTGACATGTATTTGCACATTAAGAAAGTGATAAATACAACAGTTTTAAAAATTTAAAGCAGTTATAAAGGGAGGAAACAAGAAAGACATGTCAGTTTTGCTTTTGAAGAAGAAATTAAATGCTTAAAAGAATTAAACAAATAATTGCACATAAGGAGGGTATAAATTCACAAAAACGGTATGAAATGGTAAAAGCCTAAAAGTCCCCAGCAGAGTCGCCATGCTGTCGTGCCCCCTTTTTCTCGCGAAATCGGGTTTGTGAAGTTTTGGTTGGGACAACTCGTTCCTTTTGGGAAAGGGGGTTCGCATCTTTGAAAAGTCGCCACCTAACGATTTATGGTGCGTTAGGGCACCTATAGGGTTCATTTATAACTACGTTTGATAACCAGAGACTGGGTAAGGGCTTGAAATTATTTTAAGGGGAAGGTGTTAGGCACCCCTCAGGATCCACTTGTGTGGTTCCCGGCCAGATAGTTTTTGTGTGAATTTGTACAGTTAGCAAATAAACAAATATGGCTCAAATAGTAGGGGATTTAAGTTTAAATACACAGATGCTTGAAAAAAAAAGTTAATGAAAGGAAGTACAATCTAAGCGTATTTGTGAATGTAAAGGAGTGTCCTAGGTTGGTTTGCCTATAGGATCACATCAGTACAATGCCCGGTAATCACTCCTTAAAAAGGGGCTACCGTGGCATTAGCGCACCGGTCATCATATCCATATCTACCCTTTCCCGCCTCGTGAAGGTAATTAAAGTGAGGGTTGGTCTCGACCCCAATTGCATGTTGTTACCCGTCCCTTCCTATCAGTCCCGGAGGAATTTAAGACTCATATCCTATAAAGGGGGGGGTCTAGGCAGACCCTCAAGTTTTAAAGGTAAAATACTAGGCGACAAATAAGAACACATAGGACTACATTTAGGCAAGAGAACATAGAAAACAGATAGAAGGCTCAGGTATACCTCCACAAGTAATGCACATAGACAGCACGTCTCATACACAGATAAGGTCCACATTTGAACTCAGAATCCTAAAGCATGGTATCTAGGTGATTTTAAAACATAATAGAGGCAGATTTATTACATGACTCAGAGAAGAAGTCCTAATTAAGCTTGCCTACTGATTTTAACACGTTGATAGTTAAACACTAATCACAAAGACGGTTCTGGTTTTATTTAAAGTTGATTGTGTAAGGCTTGCCTAGGTTATATAGTGAAACAAGGCAGGTTTTTTAAAGCGGACTCTTGAATCCTTATAGGCATGATATCTAATGAAAAATCGAGGTAGTTTTTGAAAGAACTTGTTTTAGAGAAAATAAACCATTAATTAAACCAGTTTCCAAACGAACTAAAACGTGGACTGGGTTGATTTATTTAACTAAACTAGTTAAGATCTATAGGCACAATTTCTAGAGTTATTCCCTATAGGCATGACATCTAGTTGTTTAACACTAATTTCAGAAACTTTCTAGGCATGATGACCAATGAAAGAAAACATGTAACACTGGTTATAACAGAAGCTGGATTAAATTATATCCTATACGTATGGCATCTATTTGTGAAACTGATTTTGAGACCTATTAAACATGATTTCTAACATGGTAAGGCAAGTATGGTAAAATCGTACTATACATGATTTCTAACATGGTAAGGCAAGTATAGTAAAACCCTATAGGCATGGTTTCTAACATGGTAAGGCCAAACATAGTGAAATGTAAAGTCCTATAGGCATGGTTTCTACCCGCCTTACCCCACAAACATGTAAATACCCATCCTTTTCACTAGTTACCCCAATATTCGTTTACAAATTATTACAGACCATGTGAATGAATTACATAAGAAAAGTAAAAATTACACTATAGAGAGCCTGAAACAGGCCCAGACTTTCAGCACCTAAGAAGGACTTCCTCCCTGAGTAATGTAATAAACCACCTCAAGTGCCAAGATTGTTCCATAGCCTTTCTCATATCTGGGTGTGTCAGAGTTCCCTAAGGACCTCAAGGGATCCCGGGCAGGGCTCACACAAAAGGGGTAGAACCTAGTGGTCTTAGAGTATATGTGAGAGTGCTTGACATAGATTTAAAAGAGTTGAGTCGGAAACAATTTTGACAATGATTAGTTTGAAATAAGTTTTGGAAGGCAATAGAAGAGTTTGCCTTAGTGAAAACCAGCTTGAAGAAGAAAAGAGACAGGACAATCAGCAACTCAAGACCAAATCAACATGCATAGTTCAAACACAAACAGGGAAAGGAGGAAATGGGGACAAGTAGTTCATATGCGAAAGCATATTTGCACACAGGTTAACACCAGAGAAGTACTACAGAACATAAATAGTCACAGCAATAGTCTATCACAAAGTGTTCATGCCATGAGCTTAACAACATCTGATTTAAGGGGTGCTAAACAGAGTTACACATTAGGTTTAGGGGAAAGGGTTCCGGATCACATAGTAACTAGGTGTCATGCTTATAATGTATTGGGTGTTGGGGGGGTAGGGCAGAATAGTAGTAGAAAATGTAAGAAAGCAGTAGACATGCTGAATTACAGGGTAATCACATGGCAAAATAGGCATGCTAATTGCAACGGAGACACAAGAACCACAAGTAGAAGCATAAGAGAAATAAAAGGAAGTGCAATACAAATAGAGACATATTGTTTTGGAGGTTGTAAATTAAACTGAAAACATACCAGTAAAAATGAGAGAATAGGTGCAGAGTGAGGAGTGAGGAGCAGTCCAATGAAGGGAAGTAGAGCAATAGTGTGTAGAGCAGTAGAGTAGTAGAACAATAGAGCAGTAGAGCAATGTAACCACTCAGTTTTTGCTTGCAGCCAACTGAGTATCAAGTAAGAGAGTATGTATGTGTGTAAGAGAGAGTTTAGAACAGTGTCATTATTCGTCCCTTATGCTAAAGAGAGGGTAGAGTATTTATAATTTTAGAATAGGCAGAAAAATAAGGTAATAGGTACTGACTTAGCACAACTATAAAAATAATACAAATCAGAATCAATTAAAGACCCGGACTTCCTTCAATTAGGGAGTCATAGTTCAAACGGGTACAAGTTGTATCAAATAGGGAAAAGAGTTACTTATAAGACTGATTTTACCATAGTAGGAGTAGTAAAAGCATGTGGCAAGTAATAAGGACTAAGTACAGAATATTTTCAAGTAAGGAAAGTACACGTTAAATAACTAACAACATATTTGTGCACATAAATAAGGTAGAGTACAATTTTAATTCTGAAGTTAGTTCAAAGAATCACGAATGAGATTGAAAATCACAGGGAATCAACACTAACTAAGGAAAGTATCACAAAAGTAAGGAAGCAATTCGAAAAATCAGTACAAAATTACAAGAAAAATACACAAAATCACAGATTCGGGGAGATATCGCAGGTCTAAGGAGATTACACAAAAATCAATATAAATTATCATGTGAACAATCAATAAAACAAATTGTCGGAACTATTAAACGATAAATAACATGTTTGAACAAAATCAGAGAAACCCTAAGAACGGATTAGAGCAGGAAGCGCAAGAGTATATAGAACATACATGAAACCTAGAATGTTTATGAGAGACATGCAAACACATCGCAAACAGACTCAAACTTCAAATCGAGTCCAGAAGTATTAGGGTTTTTTAGGAAAATGAATCGAGCAAAAGAAAAGAAACATGCTAAAAATCACAAAGTAATTGCTAAAAATCAGAAAGAAATCGTTTTTTTGCAAAAGGGTTTTGAAACCCTAGTCTGAAAAATGAGGAAATCGATTGAAATCAGAGTTTTTGAGGAAAATAGGTGAGAACCTTAAAAGACACATAGATACCTCACAGATCTAGAAAGATCGGAGGATTTAAAGCAAGGGTTTCCAGAGAAAACCCAAAGGAGGAGAAGAGAGCTTAAAATATCACCGGCCTATGGCCGGAAAATGTAGAGATCTTACTCTAACGGCCATAGGTTGCCGGAAAACATGGCATGAAACCGGAGATGGGAGTGGACCGCCTCAGGGTCACTTGAGAACCTCCACCGGTGACACGGGTGTGAAAGACGGATCCATAAGGTCGATGAGAGGTGAAAACTTCATGGTTTCCGGCGAGGAGATGGCCGGAGAGAGGAGAGACAGAGCTCCGGAGACGAAGGTTCTAGATAGAGTTGAGAGGATTCAGAGCGATGGGTGAGAAGTGAGACGGGGGAAAAATGAGAAAGGGGGTAGTCGTTTAGGGGGTCGTTGGATTAAAAAAGGAAAGAAATAACGTGGACTGTTGATCTGGGAGATCAACGGTCGAGATTAAAAAGGGTAGGTTGGGTTTCGGGTTTGGGTATGGGTCAATAGGGTGTGGGTCGGGTTTTAATTGTAAAATTGGGTTGGGAATTGGAGTCCTGATTTGGCTATCAACAGCACCTGCGCTCAAATCTTCACAGACGCTGTCCGCTTCTGCAGCTCTTAAATTGCATCTGCGACCACTGGTCTTTATGCCCCAGACCGCACCTGCGACCTATTTCCTCGCTTCTGCGGGCCGCACCTGCGGGCTCCTTACCGCAGGTGCGAAAATACCAGAAGCACCCAACTTCAGAATTTGCCTAAGTCCAAATTCACTTTCTTTAAGCATCCGAAACTCACTCGAGGCCCCCGGGACCTCAACCAAACATACCAACCAATCCTAAAACATCATACGAACTTAATCCAACCCTCGAATCACATCAAAAAACGCTATAACCACGAATCACCCTCCAATCCAAGCCTAAAGAAATTGAAATTTCAAGAATCCTACAACTGATGCGAAACTAACCGAACTAAGTGCGATTGACCCCAAATTTTGCACACAAGTCACATTCAACACTACGGAACTATTCCAACTTTCGGAATCGGATTCCGATCCCGATATCAAAATTTCACAATCGATCCGGAAACTTCAAAAATTCAACTTTCGGCATTTCAAGCCTAAATAAGCTACGGACCTCCAAAACACAATCCGAACACGCCCCTATGCCTGAAATCACCCAATGGAGCTAACGGAATCGACGTAATTCCATTCCGAAGTCGTCTTCACACTGTTCTGACTACGGTCCGAATTCTAAAGCTTAAGCTCTCACATAGGGACTAAGTGTCCCAAAACACTCTGAAACTGAAAACGAATCTTCCCAGCAACTCACAATAGTATAAACAAACACAGGGATAGCAGTTAATAGGGGATCAGGGCATAAATACTCAAAATGACCGGTCGGGTCGTTACATCCTCCCCCTCTTAAAACATTTAGTCGTCCTCAAACGAGCATAGAGACATACCTGAAGTGGTGAAAAGATGAGGGTAACGGTTGCGCATATCCTGCTCGGTCTCCCAAGTCACCTCCTCGACCGGCTGACCCCGCCACTAAACCTTCACTGACGCAATGCTCTTTGACCTCAGCTTCCGAACCTACCTATCCAATATTGCCACTGGCTCCTCAACATAAGATAGATCCTTGTCCAACTGGACTGAACTGAAATCCAACACGTGCGACGGATCGCCGTGGTACCTCCGGAGCATCGAAACATGAAATAGCAGATGAACTCCTGCCAATTTGGGAGGTAAGGCAAGCTCATAAGCAACCTCCCAACACGTCGCAATACCTCAAAAGGACCAATAAACCTCAGACTCAATTTCCCCTTCTTCCCAAAATCTCATAACGCCCTTCATAGGCGAAACCCGAAGCAAGACCCGCTCTCCAACCATGTAGGAAACATCACGAACCTTCCGGTCTGCATAACTCTTCTGTCTGGACTGGGCTGTGTGGAGTCTATCTGAATCACCTTAACCTTCTCCAAGGCATCCTGAACAAAGTCTGTGCCCAATAATCTAGCCTCACCTGGCTCAAACCAACCCACCGGGGATCTACACCGCCTACCATACAAAGCCTCGTACGGTGCCATCTGGATGCTGGACTGGTAACTGTTGTTGTAGGCAAACTCCGCCAGTGGCAAGAACTGATCCCAAGAACCTCCAAACTCCATCACACACGCACGGAGCATATCCTCAAGAATCTGAATAGTGCGCTCGGACTGTCCGTCCGTCTGGGGGTGAAATGCTGTGCTCAACTCTACTCGAGTACCCAACTCATGCTTTACGGCCCTCCAAAGTCGTGATGTGAACTTAGTACCTCTATCTGAAATGATGGAAACCGGAATACCATGCAGACGAACAATCTCCCAGATATAAATCTCCGCCAACCGCTCTGAAGAATAGGTAGTACACACAGGAATGAAGTGCGCGGACTTGGGCAGCCGATCCACAATCACCCAAATGGCATCGAACTTCCTCAAAGTCCGTGGGAGTCCAACTACGAAGTCCATGGTGATACGCTCCCACTTCCACTCCGGAATCTCTATCTGCTGAAGCAAGCCACCCGGTCTCTGGTGCTCATACTTTACCTGCTAACAATTGAGGCACCGAGCTACATACCCAACTATATCTTTCTTCATCCACATACACCAATAGTGCTTCCTCAAATCCTGGTACATCTTTGCGGCACCCGGATGGATGGAATACCGCGAACTGTGGGCCTCTTCTAGAATCAACTCCCGAAGTCCATCAACATTGGGTACACAAAGCCGACCCTGCATCCTCAATACCCCATCATCACCAATGGTCACATCTCTGGCATCACCAAGCAGAACCTTATCCTTGAGGACAAGCAAATGAGGGTCATCAAACTGACGCTCCCGGATACGATCAAACAAGGAAGACCGAGAAACCACACAAGCAAGGACCCGACTGGGCTCCAAAAGATCCTATCTCACAAACTGGCTGGCTAAGACTTGGACATCTATCGCCATGGGCCTCTGAGTTGCCGGTAGATAAGCCAAACTCTCCAGACTCTCCGCCCGATGATTCAAAGCATCGACCACTACATTGGCCTTGCCCGGGTGATACAAGATAGTGATATCATAGTCCTTCAGTAGCTCTAACCACCTCCTCTGGCGCAAATTAAGATCCTTCTGCTTGAACAGATGCTGCAAAACTCCGGTGATCAGTATAGATCTCACAAGGAACACCGTACAAATAATGAAGCCAGATCTTCAAGGCGTGAACAATAACAGCTAACTCGAGATCATGGACAGGATAATTCTTCTCATGCACCTTCAACTGTCTGGATGAGTAGGCAATCACCCTACCGTCCTGCATCAATACCGCTCCAAGGACAATTCTCGAGGCATCACAATAGACTATATAAGACCCTGAACCTGTATGCAATATCAATACTGGGGCTGAAGTCAAAGTTGTCTTCAGCTTTTGGAAGCTCTTCTCACACTCTTTCGTTTATTTGAACGGAGCGCCCTTCTGGGTCAGCCTGGTCATAGGTGCTGCAATAGATGAAAATCCATCAATAAATCGACGGTAATAACCCACCAACCCAAGAAAACTACGGATCTCTGTAGCTGAGGATGGTCTGGGCCAACTCTGCACTGCTTCTACTTTGTTCGCATCCACCTTGATCCCTTCACTCGATACCACGTGACCCAAGAATGCTATAGAATGTCATCAAGTGCTGCTCATAATTTTCTCGACTCCGGGAGTGTACCAGAATGTCATCAATAAAGACAATGACGAACGAGTCAAGATATGGCCGGAATACACTGTGCATCAAATGCATGAAGGTTGCTGGGGCGTTGGTCAGCCCAAATGACATAACAAGAAACTCGTAATGACCATACAGAGTCTTGAAGGCAGTCTTCGGGATATCTGGCTCCCGAATCTTCAACTGATGATAACTTGAACGCAAGTCAATCTTAGAAACACACGAGCACCCTGTAACTGATCAAACATGTTATCAATACGAGGCAGAGGATACTGGTTCTTCACTGTAACTTTGTTCAACTGATGATAATCAATGCAAATACACATGGAACCATCCTTCTTCTTTACAAACAAGACAGAAGCACCCCAAGGTGACACAATAGGCAGAATAAAACCTTTATCAAGCAATTCCTGTAACTGCTCCTTCAACTCTTTCAACTCAGGAGGAGCTATACGATAAGGAGGAATAGAAATGGGCTGAGTGCCCAGTAACAGATCAATGCCAAAATCAATATCTCTGTCGGGCGGCATGCCCGAAAGATCAGCTGGAAACACATCAGAGAAATCCTATACTACTGGGACTGAATCAACTATAGGGGTATCAATACTGACATCTCTCACATAAGCTAGATACGCGTCACACCCCTTCTCAACCATTCGCTGAGCCTGAATGAAATAACTCTACTGGGAGTGTGATCTAAGGTACCCCTCCACTCTACTCACGGTACACCTGGCATAGCCAGCGTCACGGTTTTGGTGTGACAATCAAGAATAGCATAATGCGGTGACAAGCAGTCCATGACCAAGATAACATCAAAATCTACAATGCTGAGCAATAATAAATTAGCTCTGGTCTTAAAACCACTAAGAGCAATCAAACACGACCGATAAACGCGGTCCACAACAAAAGAATCTCCGACAGGAATAGAAACATAAACAGGGGAGCTCAAAGAATCCCCCTACACGCCCAAATGCGGGGCAAAATAAGAGGACACATAAGAATAATTGGTGCCTAGATCGAATAAAACCGATGCATCTCTATGACAAACCAGGACAATGCCTGTGATGATAGAATCAGAGGCAACAACCTCTGTACGGGCAGGAAGGGCATAGTATCTGGCGTGGCCTCCCTCTGTAAGATGACCTCTACCTCCCCGACCTCCACATCTAGCTGGTTGGGCAGGTGGGGTAGCAACTGGTGCTGTAATCATAGCCTGGGAACTCTACGGAGCATGCTGTGGCTGAGAAGTCTATGGAGATGCACCCCTCCTAAGTCTGGGGCAGTCTCTCACCATATGGCGTGTTTCGCCACACTCAAAACAAGCTCTAGGAGGATGTGCCGGCTGTGACTGGCTCGGGCCAGGTCAGCTGGACTGACCACTGAAAGCACCCCATGCAGGAGGCGCACTGGATACTGGAGGTTCATAATAAGTTTCCTGAGGTCTAGGAGGAGCTGGAATACAACTGGCTGCTGAAAGAGCTGAATGAACGGAGCAACTCATATAGTCCCTACCACGACGAACTGCAGCTGGGGCACGGGTACCAAAATAATGGCCCGACTCTCGAGACCTCATGGCCTCTCTCTCCTCTCTATCCCGAGCATGCATGCCCTCTACTCTCCTAGCAATACTCACCACCTGCTGATAAGAGATATCCATCTCCAACTCCCGGGCCATGCTGGACCTGATGGTGGGAATAAGCCCCTCAATAAACCGGTGAACTCTCTCACAAACTATAGAAACCAAGGCCGGTGCATGCCTAGCCAAGTCAGTGAAACGGACAATATACTCTGAAATAGTCATAGTACCCTGGCGCAAATGCTCAAACTCTGTGTGCCATGCGTCCCTGAGAATCTAAGGAACATTCACCCTCAAGAACATATCTGAAAACTGGGTCCATGTAAGGGAAGCTGCCTCAGCTGGACTGTCCAACTCATAAGTACGCCACCACTGATAGGCTGCTCCTCGAAGCTGGAAGGCAGTGAAAGAAACCCTGCTCGATCCTCATATACCCATAGTGCAGAGGATACGGTAGCACTCCTCCAGAAATCCTAGTGCATCATCTGATGCTAGACCACTTAACGTAGGAGGCGTGTACTTCTTGAACCTCTCAAGCCTCCGCTGCTCATCCTCTGAAGCTGCTGCCCTATCCTCGGGCTGAAGTGGGGCTACAGGCGGTACCGGTATAACCTCTGGGATCTGATCAACCTGAACCCACTGCTCAAGAGTGCGGGCCGGAGTCCGTTCCTCTCCCCCGGCCTGGGATGTGGCTATAGTAAGGGGAATCAAGCCTGCCTGAGATAGAGTAGTGTACATGCTCATAATTATGCAAGGGTCTCCTGGAGAGCTGGAGTAGTAGTAGCAGTAGGCGTATCAGGTGCCTGTGATCCGGCTGGAGCTGCTGGTGGCTCCTCTGTGGTAGCCCGCACGGGTGCTCTGGCTACACCACGTGCGCATCCCCGGCCTCTACCCAGCCCCGACCTCTGACGGCTCTAGAAGGGGGCGCGGGTGCCTGGTCATCTCCGGTAGCACATGTCCTCACCATCTGTGAGAGAATAAAAGACAAAGGTTTAGAATTTTGATATCAAAATCTCGCACTACAAGGAAATCAAATGAAGTGGAATTTTCTAACAGTTACATAACCTCTTGTAGATAAGTACAGACGTCTCCGTAACGATCCGCGAGACTCTAATAAACCGGCATGTGATTCATGACTCCTATGAACCTAGAGCTCTGATACCAACTTGTCACGACCCAACTTCTCCCTCCGTGAACTGTTGTGACGACACCTAGTCTCTACGACTAGGTAAGCCTAACAAATTACGGAAAAAGGAAATGAAATACGAAACTAGCAAGTTGCGGGTAAAACTTAATTAAAGAGTTTAAAATGCTACTCGGCATATACAATACACACTCTCAAAACTGAATCAAAACTCCCAAAACCCGAAATATCATGAAATCACAAGCTAGAGAAAACTACATAGCGTTCTGACTCCAGAATGTCTAATCAAAAGTAAATACAGGCAGTCTAAAGCTAAAGGGGAGAATAGAGAGGAACTTCTAGGTCTGCGGAGGTGGCAGATATACCTCAAAGTCATTGATATCGCCCGCCTCACTGATAGAACGGCTGAGCAGAAGAACCTGGATCTACACACGAAAAACATGTGCAGGAAAGGGCATGAGTCACCACAACGGTACCCAGTAAGTGCCAAGCCTAACCTCGGTCGAGTAGTGACGAGGAAAGGTCAGGGCCCTACTGGTTATATATATATATATATATACATAGAANATATATATATATATATATATATATATATATATATATATATAGCAGATAAAGCAGAATGAAATGTGACAGTAAAATTATAATATTAACAGTCGATAAAGAATAAAGTCACAGAAAGAAACAACTCAGAACATAGAGATAGCAACAGGGATCTCCCAGGGTATCGTCCCGTAGTCCCAAACGTAATTGTGCAGAGGATCTCACGGGATGTCGTCCCGTAGTCCAAATCATAAATATGTAGGGAAATCTCCCAGAATACCGATCCGTAGTCCCAAAGTAATTATCCAGTACCGGGGGAATCTCCTGGGATGTCGTCTCGTAGTCCCAAACATAAATGTGCAAGGGGATCTCCCGGAACACCGATCCGTAGTTCCAAAGTAAACATGCTGAGGGATCTCCCGGGATATCGTCCCGCAGTCCCAATGTAAATACACAACAGTCTCAAGAAAGAATCTACCATTCTATCCAAGTTCGTACCAAGAAAACAGAGATTTCGATTCTAAACATGCTGTACAGAATTCAAATATACAGTTTAAGCAGATAGAATAGTTAAGTCACTTAAGCATGCTTTCCTAAGCTAAACAGTAGGCTTTGAAATACAAGTAGTGTTCAACAAAAGGGAAACAAAGATATTTACTTAGCGAAAATGGGGTTTTCCAATAATTAGCACGTGTACGCACTCGTCACCTCACGTACACGACATTCATATAACAATAATACCAAATCCTAAGGGGAGTTTCCCCAACACAAGGTTAGGCAAACCACTTACCTCGAACCAGCTCAAATCAATCCGATCTCACGCTCTTGCCACGAGTATCCAACTCCGAGTGACCAAATCTAGTCAAATCAATTGCATAATGTAAATATAACTTTAATTAACTAATTTAACTAATTAATTTGAAGCTAAAATGCGAAATAAGGAAAATCGCCCCAAAAAGTCCCCCGAGCTCACGCCTCGGAATCGGTAAAATTTACAAATTTTGAACACCCGATCACTCACGAGCACACTCGAACAAAAAAATCATCAACATCCGACGTCAAAATCTCACTCAAAACTCGGATTTTCAATTGGGGAACTTTTCATCCATTTTCAAACTTTTACCCTCAATTTCCTTAATTAGAAGAGGAAAACAACAATAGATTATAGTATTATGATCAAAATCGAGTTAGAATTCGTTACGCAATGATTCTCCTTCAAAATCCATCGAAAAATCGTCTCCCACCGAGCTCCAATTCGATTTTTGTGTTATGAAATCTCAAACCCTCGAATTTTCTGTATCTGCCAAGCGATGCCCACATCTGCGCTCCCAGGACCGCACCTGCGGTCCCGCTTCTGCGGCTAGGACTCCGCATTTGTGGATTTTCATTAAATCCCCAAGCACCGCACCTGCGCTCAAATCTTTGTACATGCGGTCCGCTTCTGCAGCTCTTAAGTGGCATCTGCGACCACTGGTCTTTATGCCCCAGACAGCACCTGCGACCTCTTTCCTCGCTTCTGCGGGCCGCACCTGCGGGCTCCTTACCGCAGGTGCAAAAATACCAGAAGCAGCCAACTTCAGAATTTGCCTAAGTCCAAGTTCACTTCCGTTAAGCATCCAAAACTCACTCGAGGCCTCCGAGACCTCAACCAAACATACCAACCAATCCTAAAACATCATACAAACTTAAAGCAACCCTCGAATCACATCAAACAACACGAAAACAACGAATCACCCTCCAATCCAAGCCTAAAGAACTTGAAATTTCAAGAAACCTACAACCGATGCCGAAACTAACCAAACCAAGTCCGATTGACCCCAAATTTTGCACACAAGTCACATTCAGCACTACGGAACTATTCCAACTTTCGGAATCTGATTCCGACCCCGATATCAAAAATTCACTATTGATCCGGAAACTTCAAAAATTCAACTTTCGGCATTTCAAGCCTAAATAAGCTACGGACCTCCAAAACACAATCCGAACACGCCCCTAAGCCCGAGATCACCCAACGAAGCTAAAGAAATCCACGAAATTCCATTCCGAAGCCGTCTTCACACTATTCCGACTACGGTCCAAATTCTGAAGCTTAAGCTCTCATTTAGGGACTAAGTTCCCAAAATACTCCGGAACTCAAAACAAATATTCCGGCAACTCACAATAGCAGAACCAAACACGGGGAAGACAGTTAATAGGGGACCGGGGAGTAAATTCTCAAAACGATCGGCCTGGTTGTTACAGTCCTCCACCAAAAGAAACACCATTTTCTCTATTCCTTTTTATACAACTATAACGCAATTCGTTGTAATACTTCTGGTAACCGTAACTCAGATAGCATGAAATTATTCTTCCACTCATGAGCTTGAAAATACAAGAATTGGATGACCTACTAATATTTGTATTCTCTTCATCTGATCCTATAGGGAAAGCAACATCGGATTGAACCCCAGAAATTTCTTCTCCTTGTGATTAGCCATTCTTCTCTTCATAGATATATTTAATTTTAGCCAATAACCAATTTTATATGTGCATTCATTAATTGGCATCATCTTTGTTAATATTATTGAATTTTAAGCTGTAACGACCCGACCAATCATTTTGAGAATTAGCGTCCCATTAGGTGGTATAAGGTCTCGAGCAGGTTCGTATTATGTGTTATGACTTGTGCGTATGGCCGAGTTCAGTTTTCAGATGATTCCGAATCAATTTGGAAGAAGGATTCGTGTTTTAGAAGCTTAAGCGGTACGAGTTGATCGGAATTTGACTTTTGTGTAGATGACTCCGAAATGGCATTTTGATGATTCCAAATAGCTTTGTATGGTGATTTTGTACTTAGGTGTGCGTTCGGATTTGGATTTAGTGGTCCATAGGGTAATTTAAAGCATTTCGGTTAAAATTGGAAAGCTGAAGTTTTGGAAGGCTGAGAGGTTTGATCGAGAGTTGACTTTGGTGATATCGGGCTTGGATGGAGGTTTAGAGAGTTGCATTACCTCCTCTATGTCATTTGGGACTTGTACACAAAATTTAGCGTCATTCCGGGTTGATTTGACATGTTTCGGCACGAGATTTGAAAGTTGGAAGATTTGAAAGTTCATAAGTTTGATTTGTGGTGTGATTCGTAGTTTTGATATTATTTGATGTGATTTGAGGCCTCGAGAAGGTCCGCATTATATTTTGGGACTTATTGGTATGTTCGGACGGGGTCCCGAGGGGCTCGGGTGAGTTTTGAATAAGGTTGGGTTGTGTTGCGCTCGTTTTTGATGTTTCGACATTGTTTCTTCAAGCATAAATGGTACCATATTAAGAAAATGAGCTCCAATTTATGCTTTGACTGAAGCATTAGATATGTATCTTAATTTTGTAGCCATATCAAAAAGAATCGTCAAATTTGGGCATCGTATGGGAGAGTTATGCACATTTTCGTGTTGGAAGGGGGGTGGGGAGGGGGGACTGCTTTGCAACTGCGACTCTCCTAGTTCGCAATTGCAAACATTTTATAGCAATTGCGACATTTTTCAGCCCTGTTCTTGTTCGCAATTGCAAAGACTTCTTTGCTTTTGCGAGGGTTCGCAATTGCGAACCTTGGATCGCAAATGCGACATGTGCAACTTGTTTTCAGCTATGTAATTCGGGTTTTTGCTTCATTTTGTGATATTTTTGAACCCTAAGTCTGAGAGTGTGCGATTTTGAGAGAGGAATTTCATCTACTATCATTGGGCAAGTCTCCTTGTTCAATTTCTATGTATACTTCATGATATTATTTGAGTTTTAACATTAAAATGGTGAGAATCAAAGTAAAAAATTGGGAAATTTGTAAAATCTCTCAAAAAAATGAAAAATGAGGATTTGGAGGGCGATTCATTATCAGAATTTGATAATTTTGGTATGGTTGAACTCGTATCGGAATAGGTGTTCGGATTTTGTAAATTTTATCGGATTCTGAGGTGGGAGCGCGGGGTTGACTTTTTAGTTTTTGCTAAAGACTGAAGCTTTATTATCTGGAATTGTTTCCTATGAGTTTTATTTATGATTTGAAGTTATTTTGGCTAGATATGAGCCATCCGGAGGTTGTTTCACTCGAGAGGGCCATTTTAGAGTATCAGTCTAGCTTCTTTGAGGTAACTATCTTGCCTAACTTTGTGTGGGGGAAGTACCCCTTAGGATTTGAGTCATTTGTGCAAATTGTGTAATGTGAATGCCGTGTACGCGAGGTGACGAGTACGTGCTCGGGCTTATTTATTGAAATTGGGCCATTTATGGCTTTTAGGTTCTGATGCTCATTCGATATGAAGTTATTTTGTCATTTTAAATCCTCCATATTATTAGTTTCGCCTTAACGTGTCTTATTTGGAATTAATTGCTTCATGTTTTACCTTTATTGCCGATTAAACTCTTATGTGGCTTAACTGAAATGGTTGCCTCTTGTTATCATTTCCGTAATTGTTTAGCATGAGGTTTCTGTCGTGCTCTTGTTATTGATATACATGCGGTGGTATAAGGTTTGGGTGTTGAAACGCATGTGGTTAGATAAGGTGGGATTGAAACGCGTGGCTAGTAGGGGAACTACTAGAAGCCATGTGGTGTGATAAGATGGGCTAAGATGTGGGATGCTATTCGAAAAAAATGATTTTAAAAAACTAAATATAAAGGCTCATGCGGTGATATATGGAAAGTGTGTGATTTATTTTTATGATTTGAGACTACGAGGCGGTACCTCTGGAGTGCTCTTGGTGTCATTTCCCATTTTCTTATGCACTTGTCTTTGATTGTTGTTTTCATTAGCATACTACCAATTGTTTTCCTCCGTGTTGCTCTATTTTCTCAATTCTATGTAGCTAATCTTGTTGTGCTTGTTGCTTCGCCCACTTCATTGCTGTCTTATTCACACTGTATACTTCGTGGTGATTTCTTATGTGACATTCATTGTCTCTACTCTTATTTGTTGACTTGAATTGTGGTAGAACACTTGCACAAGCATACACGAAGATGAATCACCCATATTGGTTTAAGAAGATGAATCCTAACGTTATTTACCATTACGTGTACTCTTGTCTACTTGCCTTCTGTGTGAGAGTTGATCTCTCGGCACGTGAGTCATCAGTGCAGTTTACGAAATAAATGTGGGCACAAGATGCCAAGTGATTACGGTTCAAGAATTGGGACCCGTGAGCTATGATTATGAGGTTCGATACCTCGTGGAAATGCTTATACAAAATCTGGTGTGAAAGTGGTTGTTCTTATTGAGTTGTAGCGGGTTTTTCCTTATTTTTATTTTACCGGACTTAGATTGTGTCCAGCTTACTCTACAGCATTAATATCTGACTGCTTCTTGCTAAATAACATTATTATTGGTATATTGTTGCAGGTATTGTTCTGTATTCCTTATCCTGCTTAGTTGTATATTAAATATTATTTCTCTATCAGTTCACCTTCATATTGTTCAGGTTGTTTAGTCTTGTAGGTGTCTTGACTGTCCTTTATCACAACTCCACCGAGGTTAGTCTTGATACTTACTAGGTATCCTTGTGGTGTACTTATATCACGCTTTTGCATATTTTTGTGCAGATCAAGGTGCTACGGTTGTTGTTGATTATTAGCTGGCTGGTCGAGCCATGGGGACTCAAGGTAAACATGTCGTCGCGTTCGCAGGCCTCGGAGTCACCTTCTGATATTTTCATTGTACTGTTTAATTCCATTCCGAACAGTTGTATTCATGGATTTTTCTAGTAAACTAACTAGAATTTATGACTTGTACTACCATTTGTGGAATAATTATGTATAAGATTTTTATCTCGTATTTATCATTTGATGATTGAATTCTCCTATTTATTTTAGTAAATGCTAGACTTACCTAGTCTTAGGGACTAGTGTTGTCATGATATCGTACGATGGAAATTAGGGTCGTGACATGTGTATGGGTCAAGATCTGACCAGGTTATCACTAAAGGTAGCGGTAAGAGGTCGACCTAGCCACGGTCATGCCCACGAGGCGTAATGGAGAGAAGTACCACGATCACTGCCGTGGTCAAGCCGTCAGAAGGCTGGCATCACAGAGTCGGCGTAACGTTTGGGCAGTTAATAAAGGTCACAACCATGAGAAAGTACGCCGGTTAAAGACCACTGGATAAAAGGGAAGGCTGTTAATATATATAGAAGGGGGCAAAAGATCAGAAGGGGGGGGGGGGGGATTCAGACCCAGATCTGGCTGGAACATTTTTTATGGTCATCATGGAATCAGAAAGGAGAGATCTCTCAATCATCGACACTTTTCTCTCTTCCCTTTTCCATGTTCTTACGATTACGGTGCAAACCTATAACAGATGCAAGCTTATCATTTACAGTTGATATATGATAATCATCTTAAGAAATACTATATGAGCTTGTTCCCTTTTTGGATATTTATACTCAACTTGTCTGGATTTAGAGTTAATTATGTTTGGCTAAGATTTATCATTTGTCTCTCTATTAATTGGTTTAACTAAAGGGTCTAACACTTTTTTAGTCAAACAATTTGGCGCCGTCTGTGGGGATTTCTTAGCCAAATTATTTAGTTTCCTTTAGATCTAGAACTAGCGAAATATCACCACCAGGTTGTCGTGGCGTCACCATTTCGGTACTAACACCCACTCGAAGGAGTGGTAGGTAAGCCCTCGCAACGACCGCACCAATCTAGGTCAGATCGCTGCGTAAAATAAAAGTTATAATCGATGTCTATGCAAAACCCACGTTTCACCTGCAACGATGGGTTTGGCACGACATACGGACGTTTAAAATAGGATCACGATTGTCTGGCGTGAACACAACCCCGTTTGACGTATCTACATTGCTATTGACACGTATTCCCACCCCTTGAGAAGGGGCGATGGCCTGCGGTGTGGCCTTTTGAAAGAACGAGCACACCTTGGCCTATTTTCACATTCCCCCATGCACGGGATGGTCCATGAACGAAGCGTGACATGTTTTCCTCGTTGTTTGTACCAATCGAACGAGATCGGACCGAGACTCAATTTCAATGCTCCAGCGAATGAGGTGGGCTAAACCTGTGAGGAGCCCAGACGCTGCTAACAACAAAACCGAGAGCTGCCAATCAAAAAAAGCTGAATGGGCACGGGAAACGATACAGTCCCGGGGAACGTGCGTCATAATAACGAATAACACGCATTCATGGCATCCTGAATCGACGTGACGATCCATCTCCGAACTGACGTAACGGTCCGGTAAAGTCCATAAAGCATCGCGTCGCCACCTCGCCATAAGGACTCCATCCTCGCATAATTATCAAATTTCTCCCTTTTTGGATCCACAGGGTCCGCTATTGAGCCCGCTAAAAGGCGACCCCAACGGGCGGAGGAACTAACTGTATGGGTCAAAATCTGAACAGGTTATCACTAAAGGGAGCGGTAAGAGGTCGGCCTAGCCACGGTTATGCCCACGAGGTGTAATGGAGAGAAGTACCACGGTCACTGCCGAGGTCAAGCTGTCAGAAGGCTGGCATCGCAGAGTCGGTGTAACATTTGGGCAGTTAATAAAGGTTACATCCATGAGAAAGTACGCCGGTTAAAGACCATTGGATAAAAGGGAAGGCTGTTAATATATATAGAAGGGGGCAGAAGATCAGAACCGGGGGTATTCAGACCCAGATCTGGCCGGAACATTTTTTATGGTCATCATGGAATCAAAAAGGAGAGATCTCTCAGTCATCGACACTTTTCTCTCTTCCCTTTTCCATGTTCTTACGATTACGATGCAAACCTATAACAGATGTAAGCTTATCATTTACAGTTGATGTATGATATTCATCTTAAGAAATACTATATGAGCTTGTTCCTTTTTTCGACTTTTATACTCCACATGTCTGGATTTTGGAGTTAATTATGTTTGGCTAAGATTTACCATTTGTCTCTCTATTAATTGGTTTAACTAAAGGGTCTAACACTTTTTAAGTCAAACAACAGGAGCCCGTAATTAAGTTTGGATTATATGGAACTTTAATATATTTTCATATTATTTTAACTCTTTCCTACTAATATAATATATCTTTATCAATTTTTTTTTATAATATTTAAAAATTAGATTCAACACTTAGAATAAATAACAGAAAAAATATTTAACAATAAGAGAGAGATGATTGGCGAAAGTTAACCATCCCACTAAATGATTCGAAACTGAAATGTTCATCAATATTTCACCCTTTGAAAATAAGATTCTTATTGGACAAAATTGTAATTATGCTTAAGTATTTAAAAAAAATTGATGAATTAATATTAAGAACTCGAATCAACAAAATACCATAATTTCTTCAATATTGAGAATAAATTATTAAGAATTTAAATTAACTAATTAACAAAAGAATATGATTTAGGTTTTCTAAATTCGTCATACAAGTAAAATCATTTTTAAGTTAATACAACTCTCAAGATATATAAATTTATTTTTAAACGAATATCACTACGATAAAAGAAATAATGAATTTTGCATAGTGACTTATACTATAATATTAAGAGTCAAAATGTCACGACCCGAATTTCCCACCGCCGGGGCCGTGATGACGCCTAACTCTGAGAATGCTAGGCAAGCCAACAGATACAGTTCTAACACATTAATCATTAACCAAAACAGTAATTAATAATAATTAAAACTAAACAGATATGAAGCGCGGAAATTTTATAATAGTTTAAAACACTAATACACGACTACCCCAAGGATCTGGTGTCACAATCCACGAAAGTCAAAGAATTTATACAAATACTGGTTTAAAGGAAATACATCTGTTTTACGGAATGAAAGAAAACAAGAACTAAGATAGAGGGAAGGGACTCCAGGGTCTGCGAACGCGGCAGATGTACCTTGGGTCTCCTGTGGACTGAAGGCAGCAACCCAAACTCTGATCAGTATGGTCCAGTACCGGGATCTGCACAGAAAGTAAAGAGTGCAGTATCAGTACAACCTACCCCATGTACTGGTAAGTGCCAAGCCTAACCTCGGCGAAGTAGTGGCGAGGTTAGGACACGACAAATAACATAAACCTATGCAGTTAAACAATATACTAACAGAAAAAACAAGTAATAGAAACTAAGCAGAAATTAACGGGAAGGGGCAACATGCTATGGGGGTACCAAAATAAAGAATCACAACAGTAGAGGAATTTAACAGCTAATGCACTTTGAACCGGTAATAACAAGTAAACACAGCAAAGAAAAATGCACGGCATCACCCTTCGTGCTTTTACTCTCAGCCTCACCAGGAAATCAATAATAGAAACATGCACAACATCACCCTTCGTGCTTTACCATTCAACCTCACCAAATAATAAATAATAGAAACGTGCATGGCATCACCCTTCATGCTTTACCACTCAACCTCACCTTATGAATAATAGAAATATGCACGACATCACCCTTCGTGCTTTATCACTCTTCCTCACCGCATAAGTAATAGAAACGTGCACGGCATCACTCTTCGTGCTTTATCACTCTTCCTCACCATAAGAAACAACAGAAACAATAACAATCCGGCAAGGGCATCATAATTAAACAACTTCGTTTCATCATTTAACTTCACAACAGAAATCTCAACTTGAGCCAATACTCAACCAATATTCAAAACCAGGAAAGCGTAATAAGACTTGTTTAACATGAGTATTAACAAGTTTAGGCAGGAACAACACGTATAAAGAAACACAACAGTCACAAGTATAAGACTCAATCACATGCTATGACCCGACAACAACGTATAGGTACTCGTTACCTCACATATACGTCGTACTTAACAACCAAATTGGTAACAAATAAGGCAACAATACCTAATCCCTCAAGCTAAGGTTAGCCACAACACTTACCTCGATTCCACATCCAAACTCAAGCCTCAAATACCGCTTTTCCCTTAGTTTCCACTTCCAATCTGCTCGTATCTATTCATAATTAAGTTATTAATATCAATTAATGCCAAAGAAACCAATTCTAATGCATAATTATAGATTTCCCAATATTTTTTCCAAAAAGTCAAAAAAATCGACTCGAGCCCGCTTGATCAAAACTCAAAGTTTAGACCAAAACCCAATTACCCATTCACCCACGAGCTCAAATATGTAATTAGTATCGGAATCCGACCCCAAATCGAGGTCTAAATTCCTAAATTTGTAAAATCCCGAATTTTCCCAAAATCCCTAATTTCTACCCTTAAAGAACAAGATTTAGGCCTAAAAATCTAATGGGTATTGATGGAAATTGAAAGAAATGAGTTTTAGAACACGAACCTATGATATGGTGTTGAATCCCCACTTCAAAAATCGCCCAAGGTCGAGCTCTGTGGAAGAAAATATGAAATTTTGGTCTAATCCCATTTTGAGTTCTGTTTTTAAAACACTGGACAGAACTTATTCGCGTTTGCGAGAGGTTTGTCGCGTTCGCGGAGCTGCGATCCTAGTAACCTTCGCGTTCGCAAGACACCTACGCGTTCGCGAAGGTATCCCCCCCAAACCTTTGCGTTCGCGAGCCACTTGCCGCGTTCGCGTAGAGTATCATTTCCCCCCCCCCCCCCAGTTCCCATGCTTCACGTTCGCGTTAGCCGGGTCGCGTTCGCGAAGGGCCCCCAATGCTCCGCGTTCACGACTAGTGCTTCGCGTTCGCGTAGAAGGATTTCTCCTTCAGACCAACCTACTCTTCGCTTTCGCGAGAGTTCCTTCGCGAACCCGAAGAAGGATATACCAGATGACAACAGAAGCCAAAAACACCAGAAATTTCAAGTCTAAAACATCCCGTAGCCTATCCGAAACTCAGTCGAGCCCTCGGGGCTCCAAACCAAATATGCACACAAGTCTTAACATATCATACGAACTTGCTCGTGCGATCAAATCGACAAAATAACACCTAGAACTACGAATTTAGCATCAAAATCAATGAAATTCTCAAGAAAACTTAAAGTTTCCATTTTTCACAACTGGACGTCCGAATCACGTCAAATCAGTCCCGTTTCTCACCAAATTTCACAAATAAGGTATAAATATTATAACGGACCTGTACGGTGCTCCAGAACAAAAATACGGACCCGATACCAACAAGTTCAAACATTATTCAATTTCTAAAAACCATTATATTTTCAGTTAACAATTTTCTTCAAAAGTTCATTTCTCGGGCTAGGAACTTCGGAATTCAATTCCGGGCATATGCCCGAGTCCCATATTTACTACAGAACCTCAGGGACCATCAAACCACGGGTCCGGGTCCATTTACTCAAAATGTTGACCGAAGTCAACTTAATTTAATTTTTAAAGGAAAAACTTAATATTTTTCTCAAATTTCACATAGAGGCTTTCTGGAAACGCGCCCGGACTGCGCATGCAAATCGAGGAGAAAGAGAATAAGGTTTTGAAGACCTCAGAACCCCGAATTGGGTCCTAAAACACGAGATGACCTTTTGGGTCATCACATTCTCCACCTCTAAAACAACCGTTCGTCCTGGAACGAACATAGAAAAGTACCTGAGTTGGTGAAAAGATAGGGATATCTGCTCCTCATATCGGACTCGGACTCCTAGGTAGCTGCCTCAACAGGCTAACCTCCCCACTACACATGATTCGAAGGGTAACTCTTCGATCTCAACTAGCGAACCTGCCGGTCTAGAATAGCTACCGGCTCCTCCTCGTAGGTCAAATATTGTCCAACTGGACAGTGCTAAAGTCTAACACGTGGGATGGATCGCCGTGATACTTCCGAAGCATGGACACATGAAATGTTGAATGCACAGCTGATAAACCTGGCGGCAACGCGAGTCTGTAAGCCACCTCTCTAACTCGATCAAGGATCTCAAAAGGCCCGATGAACCTAGGGCTTAGCTTGCCCTTCCTCCCAAATCTCATCACGCTCATCAAGGAAGACACTCGAAGCAACACTCGCTCTCCGACCATAAATGCCACATCACGAACCTTACGGTTGGCATAACTCTTTTGCCAGGACTGAGCTGTACGGAGCCTATCCTGAATAATCTTAACCTTATCCAAGGCATCCTGTACTAAATCTGTACCCAACAACCGAGCCTCCCCCGGCTCAAACCGCCCAACTGGTGATCGACATCGTCTACCATATAATGCCTCATAAGGAGCCATCTGGATGCTCGATTGATAGTTGTTGTTGTAGGCAAACTTCGCTAACTGCAAGAACTGATCCCAAGAACCTCCAAAGTAAATAACACAGGCGCGGAGCATATCCTCCAAAATCTGAATAGTACGCTCGGACTGTCCGTCCTTCTGAGGATAGAATGTTGTGCTCAACTCGACCCGCGTACCCAACTCACGTTGTACTGCCCTCAAAAAATGCAAGGTAAACTGCATACCTCGATCAGAAATGATAGAAACGGGCACAGCATGAAGACGAAAGATCTCCTGGATATAGATCTTAGCCAACCGCTCTGAGGAATAGGAAACTGCCACATGAATGAAATGCGCTGACTTAGTCACCCTATCCACAATAACCCATACCACATCGAACTTCCTCTGAGTCCATGGGAGTCCAATAACAAAATCCATAGTGATACGCTCCCACTTCCACTCAGTGATCTCAATATTCTAAAGCAAACCACCAGGTCTCTGATGCTCGTACTTTACCTGCTGATAATTCAAACACCGAGCTACATATGCAACAATATCCTTCTTCATCCTCCACCACAAATAGTGCTGCCGCAAGTCCTGATACATCTTGGCGGCACCCGGATGAATAGAATACCAGGAACTATGGGCCTCCTCTAGAATCAACTCACGAAGTCCATCCACATTAGGCATACAAACTCGACCTTGCATCATTAAAACTTCGTCATCTCCAACTGTAACCTACTTGGCACCTTCGTGCCGCACTGTGTCCCTAAGGACAAGCAAATGAGGATCATCATAGTGCCCCTCCCTGATACACTCAAACAAGGAAGACCGAGCGACTATATAAGCTAGAACACGACTGGGCTCAGAAACATCCAACCTCACGATTTGATTTGCCAAAGCCTGAACATCTAATGCAAGCGGTCACTTACCGACTGGAATATATGCAAGGCTGCCCATACTAGCTGACTTCCTACTCAAAGCATCGGCCACCACATTCGCCTTCCCGGGATGATACAAGATGGTGATATCATAGTCTTTCAATAGCTCCAACCACCTCCCCTGCCTCAAATTTATCTCCTTCTGCTTGAACAAGTATTGCAAACTTTTGTGATCCGTGAACACCTCACACGACACGCCATATATAATGGCTCCAAATCTTCAGCGCGTGAACAATGGCTGCTAGATCTAAATCATAAACCGGATAGTTCTTCTCGTGAATATTCAACTGCCGAGAAGCATATGAAATAACCTTGCCATTCTGCATCAACACCGCACCAAGTCCTATACGAGATGCGTCACAATATACTATATATGGCCCTGAACCTGGGGGCAACACCAACACCGGCGCCAAAGTCAAAGCTGTCTTGAGCTTCTGAAAGCTCACCTCACACTCGTCCAACCACCTGAACGAGGTACCCTTCTGGGTCAACCTGGTCATCGGGGTTGCTATAGATTAAAACTCCTCCACAAACCGACGGTAATAACCCGCCAAGCCCAAGAAACTCCGGATCTCTATAGCTGATGTGGGTCTAGGCCAGTCCTTGACTGCCTCAATCTTCTTAGGATCGACCTAGATACCCTCTGTTGATACAACATGACCAAGAATGCAACTGAACTCAACCAAAACTCACACTTCAAAACATAGCATATAACTAGTTGTCTCTCAGAGTCTGAAGAACGATCCAAAGATGTTGCTCATGTCCCTCTCGGCTGCGGGAGTAGATCAAGATATCATCAATGAAAACAATCACAAAGGAATCCAGATAGGGCTTGAGTTCATCAAATCCATAAATGCTGCTGGGGCATTTGTCAACCCAAATGACATCACTAGAAACTCATAATGCCCGTACTGAGTGGGAAAATTTGTGTTAGGGACATCGGATGCCCTAATCCTCAATTGTTGGTAGCCAGACCTCAAATCAATCCTCAGAAACATCTTAGCACCCTGAAGCTGATCAAATAAGTCATCAATCCTCGGCAATGGATACTTGTTCTTGATGGTGACTTTGTTCAACTGCCGATAATCTATGCACATCCTCATCGACCCATCCTTCTTCTTAAAAAACAATATCGGCACACCCTAGGGTGAGATACTAGGTCTAATAAAGCCCTTATCAAGCAAGTTAATGTTCGTTTGATTCTTTCAACTCTAGCGGGGCCATGCGGTACGGCGGAATAGAAATGGGCTGAGTGCCCGGAGCCAAATCAATGTAAAAGTAAATATCCTTATCGGGTGGCATCCCCAGCAGGTCTACAGGAAAATACCTCTGGAAACTCCCGAACAACTGGCACAGAATCCATAGAAGTAACCTCAACACTAGAATCACGAACATAAGTCAAATAAGCCAAACACCCCGTCTCGACCATACGCCGGGCCTTCATGTAAGAAAAAACCCTGCTGAAAGAATGACCAGGAGTCTTTCTCCACTCCAATCGAGGCAACCCCGGTAAAGCTAAGGTCACGGTCTTGGCATGACAGTCTGTAACGACCCGACCGGTCATTTCGAGCTTTTGCACTTTGATCGCCAGTTCTCAGGCATGACTTGCCCCGTGTAATGTATTATGACTGATGTAGACCGTCGGTTTTGGGTTTCAGGAAAATGGAACGAATTCGGAAGAAGAGTCTCAGTTGAAAGCTTTGAATTTGACATGTTTGACCAAGTCATTCGGAGGTGTTTTGGTTGGGTGTTTGATCGAATGTGTGTTTCGAAAGTTTTAGAAGAACTTAGGCTTGAATCCGATGTAATTTGATGGTTTCGGTGTTGAATGATGTGTTTTGATGATTGGAACGAGTTTGGGTGATGTTTTAGGATGGTTTGGCACTTTTGGTTGAGGTCCCGGGGGCCTCGGGATGATTTCGGATGGCTATCGGGATGAATTTTGGACTGTGTTGTTTCAGAGATTTGTTGGTTCTGGTATTTCCGCATCTGCGGAAAAGGGGCCGCAGATGCGGTTCCGCAGATGCGAAAATGGGGTCGCATGTGCGAGAGGTGCTAGGGAGGCTGGTTTCCGCAGGAGCGAATAGAGGCCCACAGAAGCGGATTTAGACCGCAGAAGCGGTCCTGGGGAATTAGTGAAGCTGCACAGAAGCGGAAGATTTCCGCAGAAGCAGATGTCGCAGAAGCGAAAAGCGGACCGCAGATGCGAAAAAATGTTTGGGCAGAAGGGTTTTAAAAGTTCATTTTGTTTCGCGAGCTAAGCTAATTTTCCTCCATTTTTGAACATCCTTGAGAGCATTTGGACGGGAATTGAAGGGGATTTCGACTGGGATTGATTGGAGGTGAGTTCTATGATCTTAAAACATGATTATTATGTGAGATTAACCTTGAAATTTATGGAAATTAAGCCAAAAATTGAAGAACTAGGGCTTGAGTTTTTGATATGTCAAATTGGGATTTGATGGGTCATTTGAGCTCGGATTTGAGAGTTCTTGGTATGTATGAACTCGTGAGAAGATAAGGAATCTATTAACGTGAAAATTTCTAAGTTTCAAGAAGTGGACCCAGGGCTCGGGTTTTGCTAATTTTGAGATTTTTGATATTTTCGATTGTTTTTGATTGGTATTTTTCCCTTAGCCTATTGTGATGTATTCACTCTGATTTTGGATAGATTTGACGCGCGTGGAGGCCGATTTGAGAGGCAAAGGCGTCGCGAGCTAGAGATTTCGCCGGTTCGAGGTGAGTAATGATTGTAAATGATATCCTTAGGGTTTGAAACCCCGAATTTGCACACTGTAGTGCTATATTGAGGTGACTTGCACGCCGGATAGCGAGCGTGGGGTAGAGCACCGTTGGGGATTGTGACTTGGTCCGTCCCGATTGATGATTTTACCGCGTATTTGACTGAAACTTATTTGTTATTATCATGATTTGGGCTTATTGCCATATTTGGGCTTCGTGCCAATTATCTGAACCCTTCGGGGATTTTTATCACTGTTTCCTCACTATTTTGATATACTACTTGAACTCAGTCCTGTTGATTATTCTGTTTTACAAACTCACCCGCTTTAAATGAACTTTGAGACTTAAATGATATTTCCACTGTTGTTTGGGCTGAGCACTACTATTTTATTGATGCCTAAGGGGCTTATGATGTTTTTCTGGACTGAGTGAGGCCGAGGGCCATATGTGAGGAGGCTTTCAGGCCTTGAGTGTGATGTGAGGAGGCTTTCAGGCCTTGAGTGTGATGTGAGGAGGCTTTCAGGCCTCGAGTGTGATGTGAGGAGGCTTTCAGGCCTTATGTGTGAGGTGAGGAGGCTTTCAGGCCTTGCGTGTGATGTGAGGAGGCTTTTAGGCCTCGAGTGTGATGTGAGGAGGCTTTCAGGCCTTGTGAGTGATGTGAGAAGGCTTTCAGGTCTTATGTTATATGCCACGAGGTGTCTTGGTATTGCGCTTGGGCCGTAAGGGGCCCCTCACGGAGTCTGCACACCCTTAGTGAGCGCCGTCGACGATATATGGATCGGGCTGCACGCCGCAGCGAGATGTGGATCGGGCTGCATGCTGCAGCGGTTACTATATGATACTGTTCTGAGAGTGATCTGAGAGAGAGAGCCCGAGGGACTGAGAGTGTTTCTGAGAGTGAGCCCAAGGTGCTGGTACTGTTTTGAGATATTGCCCGAGAGGCAAACTTTTATGTGCTCATCTTGCATATTTACTTGCCTTTTTACCTGTTATACTGCGGTATTTGTGCCCGAGGGGCGGATTTTTCTGTGCTTATTAGCACTAACTGTTTTGAAATCGTTTCGTAACTGTTGAAAAGATCATTTTCAAAAGAGATTTAAACTGAGCCAATATATTTCTAAAGATTTCACAGTTTCACTGTTTTCTCAAAGGATTGTACCCTGCTTCTATACAACATGATGGTTTGCTTTACGTGATTTCTTACTGCTCGGTTGTTATTTACCTTTATTACTCACTGAGTTGGAGTACTCACTTTACTCCCTGCACCTCGTGTGCAGATGCAGGTATCTATTCACCCGGTAGCGGGTTTTGGCCGATCAGAGGCAGAGTTACATGAGTTAAGGAGGTGACTGACAGCGTTCGCAGCTCCACGTTTCTCTCTTTTGTTCATTATTCCGGTTTTTTATATTTTAGGCCTTGAAGTGGATTTACATTCTGATAGATGCTCGTGACTTGTGACACCCCGATTAGGGCTGTGTTGGGTTGTATTTCCGCTAATTAATATAATTAAGTCATATTTAAGCTTTTTATTTATGTTTAACTATTTTGAAAAGACGAGTTGGGTTAGTTGGCTGGCCTCGTCCTCACGAGAGGCGCCATCACGACCAGTGCGGGGTTTGGATCGTGACACAGTCCAATATAGCATGATAAGGTGACAACCAATCCATCCCCAAAATAACATCGAAATCAACCATATTGAGAAGTCGGAGATCTACACTAGTCTCAAGACCCCCAATAACAACCACGCACGAACGATAGACACGGTCTACAATGACAGAATCCCCTACCGGCGTGGACACATACACGGGAGCACTCAAGGAATCATGAGGCACAACCAAATATGGGTCAAAATAAGATGACACATAGGAGTATGTAGACCCTGGATCAAATAGAACTGAAGCATCTCTACTGCAAACTGAAACCGTACCTGTTGATACCCAATTTTTCTCTCATATTTTAATAATATGCATATACATCTTCAAAGTGGTGCACATACATTATTATTAGATTTACAAACATGCCCAATTATTTCTATAATTTTAAAGGCTTTAAATCAATTTATTTCTGCATTTTTTATTATACAAACATCCAACAATTATCCCTCATATTATTTTTTATGATGATTTAATCATCAAAACTCATCATTTATGCCCATATAGTGCTTAAATATTTTATTTGCATTTTTTATAATTACATTTGCATTTTTAAGGCTAGAATTGCACATAAATATTAAGTAATTATTTTAAATCATTTTCATGCACAAATGATATTTTTTATCATTTATTAATTATTTTTATAAATTATTTTAGTAATTTAAATGGGTATTTAAAACATAGCCCCTTTCCTAATTAATTTTCGGACCTACCTAGCCCAATACCCTATGTCACGACCCAAAATCCACTAAGGGTCGTGATGGCGCCGGACACTGCTGTCAGGCAAGCCAACCAAGTTACTTAATCAAATTCTCGTTTCAATACTTCTGAAATCTATGATTTTCCTTCAAGTTTAGCAATATTAAAGAATATAGTCTCAAAGCAAATTTAAATGATAAGCAGTTAATACAATTCTTCAAACTATCCCAGAACCCGGCGTCACAAGTGCATGAGCATCTACTGATAAGGAAGTAAAATACAACATCCGTCTGGAATACAATGGACAGGAAATAAATACAATATAATGAAGAGGGCTATACTAGCTGCAGGCCGCCTCGAATAGTGCAACTCACCTAGCCCCAAATTATCCGTGCTGCTACGCCTAGTGGGCTGCTAGAAATAAATATACTCGTGCAACAAAAATGCACAGAAGTGTAGTATGAGTACGTAAACAACGTGTACTCAATGACTATCCCGCCTAATCTCGAAGAAGTAGAGACGAGATGGTCAACTTCGACACTTACTAGAGGTCAATTGACATTATACCAAAAATGTGAGGAAATCATGGGTTTATATAGCAGTTCTAATTCACGAAGCCAGAAAACAGATAAACACCTTCAACAAATAATCAGGTATTTTCAGGGTTTACTTTTCATTATCTTATCAATTTATATCAAGCCATGAAAGGCAATATTCATCATTTAAAATTCTCGGCCACAATATATATATTATGCGCAAATCATGCCGAGGTCGACGGCCCGCTCCAACAGAAAAGTAAACCGTGCACTTCCGAGGGTCGAACGACGCGAACCATAGATGCATCTATTTAATCTGCCGAGGCGTTCGGCCTGTTCCATAAATAAACACATACCCTGCTCGCGAATCATGCATGCGACGCAGGTACACATAGAGATACATGCTCAATCAGTCAATTAAGAACTTATCGGGAATATTTATCCAAATAAAACAATTTCTCTTTTTAACAACTCAGGAAGAATGATGTTTAATCTCCTTTTAAATTCATTTACTAATCCAAGGTGATTTAAGCAATTCGAGCTATCCATAGGTTCATAAATAATCCAAGTATAACATGCTTTTGGGCCCTAACTACCCGGACAATGGCATAATAGTAGCTACGCACGGACTCTCGTCACCTCGTGCATACGTATCCCCCGCAAATAGGAGCACATAATCAATTATTTCACCTATGGGGACAATTCCCTCTTACAAGGTTAGAAAGGAGACTCACCTCGCTCCGAAGATCAATAACCGGCAATCTGTGCCCTTTCGGGGACTCCAACTCATGCACCATGCTCCAAAACAAGCCAACGGTTACGCAAATCCATTAATTTATGCTCAAATATTCATTACAAACTAATTTATAGCAATTCCTAACTCCGATCGAAAAGTTGACTAAAACGCCCTCGGGCCACGTGCCCGGAATCCGAATTCGAAGATAAAGATTACCCATGACCTTAGGAACTCAAATATATAATTTTTTCCCTATTCCATACCCAAAATCGTGGCTAAATTCCAAGATTACTAATTTTCTAGGTTTTCCATCAAAACCTCAAATTGATACAATTTTCCAAGTCTAAATCCATATATAAACCTTGTATTTAACTTCGAGCTAGCATAAATTACTTACCTCATGACAAGTGACGAAAATGGCACCTCAAAGCTGCTCCCCATCGATTCCAATGGAAGAAAAATGGGGTTGAAATAAACTCAACCCCGAACATAAAAGACCTCACTGCTTCAGCTGTTCCCGTACCTGTGGTTCCTTAGCCGCTTCTGAGGTTCCGCAGGTGCGGTTATAATGCTGCATCTGCGGTCTTCCCCGATACATATTTGACATTACGGACCTACTCCAACTTTCGGAATCGGATTCCGACCCCGATATCAAAAAGTCCACCTCCGGTCAAACTTCTCAAAAACCTTCAAATTTCTATCTTTAGCCAAATGGCTCCAAAATGACCTATGGACCTCCGAATTCACTTCCGATCGCGCTCCCAACTCCAGAATCACCATACGGAGCTATTCCCAGACTCGGAATCCCAAACGGACATCGATAACACTGAAATTCACTTCAAGCCAAACTTAAGAAATTTCTTCCAAAATGCTAACTTCCACAATAGGCGCCAAAACGCTCCCGGGTTATCCAAAACCCGGACCGGGCATACGCCCAAGCCCGAAATCATCATACGAACCTGCTGGAACCTTCAGATTCCGATTCCGAGATCGTTCACTCAAAATTCCAATCCTAGTTCATTCTTTCAACTTTAAGCTTCCGAAATGAAAATTCTCTTTCCAAATCAACTGTGAACTTCCCGAAACTTAATTCCGACCACGCGTACAAGTCATAATGCCTGAAATGAAGTTGTTCATGGCCTCAGACTGCTGAACGATGCGCTAGGGCTCAAAACAACCGGTCGGATCGTTACACCTTATCCAGCCCAATAACCCAATACCCAACACCCTAACCCAACTACCCATACCCATACCCGTTCAAATTAAACCCGCCCCACCCAAAATCTAATCCTGGCCGTTGATCTCAGAAGATCAGTGGCCCTAAATCACTCATCCCTTCTAAATATACCAAACACCCCCCCAAACTCAAATTCTTTTCTTCCCCCCACCCGTCGTCTTCTAATCCTCTCATCTCCTCACCTCTTTCTCTCTGAAACCCTAGTCCACCGTCACACTTTCCCTTTCGATTCATGGGATCTTCCCTTGATTCCCTGCCTTATTTGGCTCTATTTCTTTACTAACTACCCGATCTTGATGTTACTTGATTCATTTGCCTCAAATGGCAAGTGAATCTCAAGAGACTCGAACCAGATCTGGTTCAAAGTCTCTCATATCGTGGCTATTTCCGTCTATGTTCATCCCAATACCTATGAGTACAAATATTTTCGTATATTAGGGTTTCAAATTTCCGGTTCAAACCAGATTTTGTTCAACTTCTGTGTATTTTTATGAACCTGGCTATTTTTTGGTTGAATCTGTTTAGATATTCCCGGATCTGAAATGATTTATGGTCGTTTTGGTATTTCTCCTTTAAAATTTCAATACTTCTGTCTCTATATTTTCTAGTCCTTTTCGATTATTATTCTTGACTGATTTTATTTACCCTAAAACTAGGGTTTTGATTTCAACAGATTTTTGCAAAATAAATTTTTTAACCATTAAACATTTTCGTCTCTGGGTATCTATTAGGCTTTCCTTATTTATTTTACTGATTTTACTTGTTTTTGTATTTCTGCCTATTTTCTTAGGGTTCCGATTATTTGTTCATTCTTATTGTTTCTGCCTGTTTGCCTTTAACTCTGTGGATTAATTGCTAATTGATTTTACTTACCTATATAAGGATTTGAAATTAGCCGTGGTGTTCATTTATTCTATTTACCTGTTCTTTCCCTTGGCAGTAGCGATTACTGGCCTGATTTTATGTTCTGATTATCAAAGTCGACTTCTAATTGATTCTGGAATTATTCCTTACCTTATTTGACTACTGATTGATTCCATTAACTGATGCTAGCCTGATTTTATGACTGTTAATTGATCTATGCCGACCTTAATTGATTGTTAAGTTATTTTTATACCTTATTTGGGTAGGACTAGTTCATTACCTTATTTGTTTACTTCATTGGGTGCTATTTAAATCCCCTTCCTCACTCCCTTTAGACAACACTACAAGAATCAAACTCTCCTATTCTTACTACTAAAACATAAACTCTCTCTCTTGCTCCTGTTCTGATTTCTGCACTAAGTGGCTATTGTTTGGCCGGCTGAAAGCCAAGCTCAAATTACTCTGGAATTGAACTATTACTGCACCTTTACTTGCTTTCTTCTTAACTGGTATGCCGTAACTTTTGCAATTTCCTTCTCTATGCTTTGTGTGATTAGCCTGTTTCAATTCCTAGCATGATTCTGTCCAATAACCCAATACCCAACACCCTAACCTAAATACCCATACCCATACCCGTTCAAATTAAACCAGCCCCATCCAAAATCTAATCCTGGTCATTGATCTCATAAGATCAACGACCCTAAATCATTCATCCCTTCTAAATATACCAAACTCTCCCCAAACCCTAATTCATTTCTTCCCCCCACCCGCCGTCTTCTGATCCTCTCATCTCCTCACCTCTTTCACTCTCAAACCCTAGTCTGTCGTCGCACTTTCCCTTTCGATTCATGGGATCTTCCCTTGATTCCCTACCTTATTTGGCTTTATTTCTTTACTGGCTACCCGATCTTGATGTTACTTGATTCATTTGCCTCAAATGGCAAGTGAATCTCAGGAGACTCAAACCAGATCTGGTTCAAAGTCTCTCATATCATGGCTATTTCCGTCTATGTTCATCTCAATACCTGTAAGTATGAATATTTTCGTATCTTAGGGTTTTAAATCTCTAGTTCAAACCAGATTTGGTTCAACTTCTGTGTATTTTTATGAACCTGGCTATTTTTTTTGTTGGATCTATTTAGATATTCCCGGATCTAAAACGATTTATGGTCGTTTTGGTATTTCTCCTTTAAAATTTCAATACTTCTGTCTCTATATTTTCTAGTCTTTCTCTATTATTATTCTTGACCGATTTTATTTACCCTAAAACTAGGGTTTTGATTTCAATAGATTTTTGCAAAATAAATGTTTTAACCTTTAAACATTTTCGTCTCTGGGTATCTGTTAGGGTTTCCTTATTTATTTTACTGATTTTACTTGTTTTTGTATTTCTGCCTATCTTCTTAGGGTTCCGATTATTTGTTCATTCTTATTGTTTCTGCCTGTTTGCCTTTAACTTTGTCGATTAATTGCTAATTGATTTTACTTACCTAAATTAGGATTTGAAATTAGCCGTGGTGTTTATTTATTCTATTTACCTGTTCTTTCCTTTAGCAGTAGCGATTACTGGACTGATTTTATGTTCTGATTATTAAAGTCGACTTCTAATTGATTCTGCAATTATTCCTTACCTTATTTGACTACTGATTGATTCCATTAACTGATGCTAGCCTGATTTTATGACTTTAATTGATCTATGCCGACCTTAATTGATTGTTAAGTTATTGTTATACCTTATTTGGGTAGGAATGGTTCATTACCTTATTTGTTTACTTCATTGGGTGCTATTTAAACCCCCTTCCTCACTCCCTTTAGACAACACTACAAGAATCGAACACTCCTATTCTCACTACTAAAACTTAAACTCTCTCTCTTGCTCCTGTTCTGATTTCTGCACTAAGTGGCTATTGTTTGGCTGGCTGAAAGCCAAGGCCAAATTACTCTGGAATTTAACTATTACTGCACCTTTATTTGCTTTCTTCTTAACTGGTATGCCCTAACATTTGCAATTTCCTTCTCTATGATTTGTTTGATTAGCATGTTTCAATTCCTAGCATGATTCTGTCCTTTATCTGGTGATTTGATAATAATGTTAACTTAAGACTAAGTTATTTAGAATAATAAGAATCCTCCCATAAGTTAATTTAAGGTTCAATCTGCTTGTCAGTTTATACCTATTCATAACTATGTGCATGTAATCAAGTATGTTTGTGGCTTAATTCATGTATCCTGTCTGTTTAATTCAAGTGTTTCTGTCTTTGTGTTCAAGCCATGATTGTTTTAATACTAGCATGAATATCTAGCTTAATTAGATGTCACCATGTTTGAACTGTATGCTGAACCTAAACCTTGTTTGTTTCTTAAAGCAATTCTGCCTGCAACTCTGTATTCTGAATTTTTTCTCTTCTTAAAATTGAACCATTTCAAAACTTGCCCCCTACCCTTTATGCACTGGTTTTCAACTCCTACTCTTAGTCATTTAGGTTCTCACCACCCCCAGTGTGAGCACTGCCTAGGGTCCTTGAGACTCCTTTGAACTCTGACACATTGGGGTTGGTTTTATAATTTTTATGAACTATGTGCTGAATGTATGGTTCTGTTGTGAGCATTGTCCGGGGTCTTTGAGGCTCTTTGGAAACTTTGACACACTGGAAGCCTGGTTTCAATGTGCTATGGATGAAATCACTGCTATGCTTCAAAGCTGTTGTGCTTGAATGCCTGGTTCCCATGTTTAGATTGGGCCTATGAAGGCTCCCTATAGTGTAATCGTTACTATTATGTAATTCATTCATTCTGGGCTGTAATAATCTCTGTAATAACAGATTTGGGGTTTATTAGTAAAAGATGGGGATCTATTCTTATATCTCTTGTTAAAACTGGGTAGAGATCTTGCCTATAGGTTTAACTATGTTGATTGAACTATGTGGATACTATATTGTGTTTAGAGATCCTACCTATAGGATTTTTCATGATCATTTGATTCTGTGTTGCACATCTACATGCTAGAAACCCTGCTTATAGGACTTTACGTTTAATTCTGCACATTAGAAATCATGTTCATAGGATCTACACATATTTTCACCCAATGTGCATTAGTGACCATGTCTATAGGGCTTTTGTTGATTATCTTTCATAACAAACTGTTAATTTCTGTCCAAATACGGTTAATAGATATCATGCCTATAGGAATAAAAATCGGTGTCAAACCTAGAATCATGCTTATAGGATTTAAACTAATAGATATCATGCTTATAAGGTGAAATCAGTTCTGAAACTTAGAGATCCTGCTTGTAGTTGTTTAAATCAACCTCGCAATTAGATATCATGCCTATAAGGTTTAAATTAATTCAGCAATTAGAAAGCATGCCTATAGGATCTAAAAGGAATAAAACTATCTTTACGAGTTAAAATTAGTGCTACACTTAGAAATCATGCCTATAGAATCCTGTTAGTCTATTCTGAATTCGAGCGCTCTTGTAAATCACGTGGGCAATATATCCGTGGAACTCCCTAATGATTCTAGGTTTAAAACTGTGACATACTACTGCATGACATGCCCAGATTCATGCTGAATAAAATCAGTAGGCAAACAAATAGGTCCCAATGCTCGCCTTAATAAAATTATCTTTACGCTCTGTTGTCTTACGTAGATATCCTGCCTATGGGATTCCAAAATTAACAAAGTTTGTTGATTCAATTGCTTACTTTTGTTGCCTATGTGTGGAGGTCAATGTGATCCCATACATGCTTTATTTGAAAGTCCTACTTGTTTTGTTTGTCGCCTAGATTTCACATTTTTAGGCAATATAGGTTGGTCTAGAACCATCCCAAATAGAGTTCCTAATACCTCCAGGACCATAGGTAAGGGACGGGTAGTGCAGGCATAGAGTACAATTTAGAATCAATTAGTGCGCTTAAGTAACAACTGGAAGATAGTAATCGGGTAGTAAAGGAAATGATAGCCCATGCGCTAATGCTATGAATAAAACCCCGACTTGAGGGAGTTGCAAAGCATTTCATGGAATGATCCTACAGGCTAAAAAAACTAGGACCACCCCCTATACTCTCGTTTAAAAATAAATTGAACATTGTGTTTGTCAAAATTGTTTTCTTCCCTTTTAAAGACAAATTTACTTATTTTAAGTTCGCCGGGACCCACCGTTGTGGACCTCGAGGGGTGCCTAACACCTTCCCCTCAAGGTAATTTCAAGCCCTTACCTGATCTCTGGTGATGTAGACTGGTTATCTGAGTTAATTGCTTTAGGTGCCCTAACGCACCTTAAATTTATTTGGTGGCAACTCTTTCGAATCCGATTCCCTACCCTCACGGAAAGCAGTTTTCCCAGAAATGTCGAAACTCGATTTTGCGAGAAAAGGGGGCACGACAGTACCTGTGATAACTGCATTGGAGGACTCAGCCTCATGCCTGGCTGGAATAGCATAACATCGGGGCTGGGCCCCACCAGTCTGAACTACATCCCTGGGACGGCCTCCTGCTGGCTGGCCTCCACCTCTAGCGGCCTGACCTCCACCTCTAACACCTCGACCTCCACCTCTAGCTACCTGACCCCTACCTCTAGCTGGCTGAGCAGGCAGCAGAACACCCGGTGCCAGAACCATGGCACGAGAACCCTGATGCTAAGAACTGCTCGATGCTCGAGGGCAAAATCTAGCAATATGCCTCGGATCGCCACAAGTATAACAAGACTTCGGCTACTGACCCTGATGGCCTGTATAACAAGACTTCGGCTACTGACCCTGATGGCCTGAGTAACCACCCTGAAAACTCTAGAGCGGAGGTGCACTGATAGGAGCTGGTGGTGCACTATAGGGTAGCTGATCAGAATACTGCATATGAGGGCCACGACCACCTGGAGCACCGCGAGAAGCCTGGAGTGTAGAATGAAACGGCCTGGGAGGATGGCCTCTACCAAAAGAATCCCTGCCTCCAGACGAGGCACCACTGAACCCGCCAGAATGACGAGGCCTCTTGTCAGACCCCTGACCACTCCCCTAAGCTAAAACCATCTCAACTCGCCTGACCAAATTGGCCGTATCCTAAAAAGAAATCTCGCTCCCTGTCTCCTTAGCCATCCTGAAAAGAAATCTCGCTCCCTGTCTCCTTAGCCGCCTGAGGCTCCGCCGTGGGTGCTGCTGCTCGAGCTCTAGGCTGAGCCCTGCCTCTGCCCTTGCCTGGCCTCTAGCACGGCCTAGGCCTCATCCTCTGCCCCTCGTAAGAGCTACCACTGGGGGCTCAGGCTGCTGATGAAGCGGTACGTGTCCTCGCCATCTATGAGAGAACATAGTAGAAGTTCAATTAGCATTAAGAAATCAAATCGCACGATAGAGAAAAATAGATGTGAAGTTATTCCTAAACTCCGTAGCCTCTGGGGGATTAGCACAGACATCTCCGTACCGATCCCTCAGACCCTACCTAGCTTGTTCGTGAATTGTGAGATCTAGGCAACCTAGTGCTTTGATACCAACTTGTCACGACCCAGATTTCCCACCGTCGGGGTCGTGATGGCGCCTAACTCTACGAATGCTAGGCAAGCTAATAGATACAGTTCAAACACATTAATCATTAACCAAAACAGTAATTAATAATAATTAAAACTAAACAGATATGAAGCGCGTAAATTTTGTAATAGTTTAAAACACTAATACACGACTACCCCAAAGATCTGCTGTCACAATCCACGAAAGTATAAGAATTTCTACAAATACTGGTTTAAAGGATATACCTCTATTTTACGGAATGAAAATAAATAGGAACTAAGATAGAGGGAAGGGGACTCCAGGGTCTCCTAACGCGGCAGATGTACCTTGGGTCTCCTGCGGACTGAAGGCAGCAACCCATACTCTGATCAGTATGGTCCAGTACCGGGATCTGTACAGGAAGTGCAGAGCGCAGTATCAGTACAACCTACCCCATGTACTGGTAAGTGCCGACCCGAACCTCGACGAAGTAGTGACGAGGCTAGGACACGACAAATAACATAAACCTATGCAGTTAAACAATATACTAATAGAAAAACAAGTAATAGAAGCTAAGCAGAAATTAACGGGAAGGGGCAACATGCTATGGGGGTACCAAAATGAAGAATCACAGCAGTAGAGGAATTTAAACAGCTAATGCACTTTGAACCGGTAATAACAAGTAAACACAGCAAAGAAAAATGCACGGATCACCCATCGTGCTTTTACTCTCAACCTCACCAGGAAATCAATAATAGAAATGCGCACGGCATCACCCTTCGTGCTTTACCACACTACCTCACCAAATAATCAATAATAGAAACGTGCACGGTATCACCCTTCGTGCTTTACCAATCAACCTCACCATTTGAATAATAGAAATATGCACGATATCACCTTTCGTGCTTTATGTGATGACCCGACCCGTGGTCTCATGAGTTACCGCTCTGTTTTCCCCATTTTAAGCTTCTTTATGCTTCATTATCAGTGTCTTGTGTGATCGAGTTGGTTTGGATTGATTTTAGTGGGAAATGAGACACTTAGTCTCTTTAAGGAAGGCTCAGTTTGGAAAAGTCAACCGGATGTTGACTTATGCGTTAGAGGGCTCGGATGTGACTTTCGATGATTCAGTTAGCTTCAAAGGATGATTTGTGACTTAGAAGTGTGATCGGAAGTGGTTTTTGAGGCCCGGTATAGAATTAGGCTTGAATTGGCGATGCTAGTATTTTGGCGAATTCGGGTTGATAGGCGAAATTTTGATCCGAGTGTCGGAATGGAATTTTGAGAGTTGCTTATTATGTGATATGGGACGTGTGCGTAAAATTTCAGGTCATTCGGAGGTGATTTGGTTGGATTTTTGATCAAATGCGTGTTACAGAGGTTTTAGAAGTACTTAGGCTTGAATCTGATGTAATTTGATGGTTTTGGTGTTGTTTGAGGTGTTTTGATGATTGGAACAAGTTTGAACGAGGTTTTAGGATGTGTTGGTGCTTTTGGTTGAGGTCCTGGGGGCCTCGGGGTGATTTCGGATGTCTAACGGGAAGAATTTGCACTTGTGTTGCGGCAGAAATTTCTGCTGTTGCTGGTATTTCCGCACCGGCAGAAAGGTGCGAAGGGGAAGCCGCAGGTGTGAGTTTTTGTCGGAGCCAGCTATTTCCATAGAAGCGGACGAGGAGCCGCACTGCGAAACCGCAGATGCAAAAATTTGGTCGCAGATGCGAAAATTTGGTCGCAGATGCGGGTTAGGGGAGTAAAGCTGGGACCGCAGATGCGGCCAGGCAGGACTTAATGAAGATCCGCAGATGCGGAGAATAAACCGCAGAAGCAGATTTTGGACCGCAGATGCGATTTTCTCTGGGCAAAAGGTATTTAAGTCCTTCTTCGCGAATTTTGAAGGGTTTATCACTTCTAACTTCGGACTTGGAGAATTGTGGGTGATTTTGAAGAGGGATTTCAAGGAGCTTCGATAAGGTAAGGATTGTGGACCCAAATCACGATTCTATGGTGTTATTTCATGAATTAGGACTGAAAATTTAAGGAATTAATGGACAAAAATGGTGGTTTAGGGCTTGAACTTAAGAGAGCAAAAGTTGGGGATTTGAAAGGTCAATTGAACTCCGATTCTTGTGTTTTTGATATGTATAACTCGTGGGGAGATAAGGAGTCTAATGATGTGAAAATTTCTGAGTTTCGAGAAGTGGGCCCCGGGCTCGGGTTTGGCTAATTTTGGAATTTTTGATATTTTTCAATTGTTTTCGCTTGGGCCTTGTTCCCTTAGCATATTATGACGTATTCGCTCTGGTTTTGGTCAGATTCGACAGGCGAGGAGGCCGATTTGAGAGGCAAGGGCATAGCGAGCTAGAGCTTTTGCCGGTTTGAGGTGAGTAATGATTGTAAATGATGTCCTGAGGGTTTGAAACCCTGGATTTGCACAACGTAGTGCTATGTTAAGGTGAGACACATGCTGTATGATGAGTGTGGGGTCCATTACTACTGGGGATTTTGACTTGGTCTGTCCCGATTGGTGATTTCACCGTATTTTGACTGAGATTTAATAATTATCATTATGATTTGGGCTAGTTGCCATGTTTGGGGCCTTGTGCCGACTTATAGAGCCCATAGGGGGCATTATGACTGATTTTCCTCACTTTACTTGTTAAAAACCATATCCTCGGTCATGTTTCTAACTGTTTAAAACAATATGAACCGGTTTTTGAAATGTTAATCCCAAATGAAAGAAATATGTGGGCTGAGACCCCTACCTTATATTATTGTGCCCGAGAGGCTGTGATTAAAATGACTGAGAGGGGTCTAGAACCTAAATGGTGAGTATGTATATGTATGTATATATATATATATATATATATATATGTGTGTGTGTGTGTGTGTGTGTGTGTGTGTGTGTGTGATAATAATATATATATATATTATATATATATATATAATATATATATATATAATATAATTGTGGATCGGGCCGCACGCCGCAGCAAATACTTATATGATCGGGCTGCAACGCCGCAGCAGATATATATGTGGATCGGGCTGCGCGCCGCAGCAATATATCGCTTGGGCTGTAGGAGCCCCTCCCGGAGTCTGCACACCCCAGTGAGCGTAGTCGACTATTCATATGGATTGGGCTGTGCGCCACAGCGATGTACGGATCGGGTTGCACGCCGCAGCGGTTATTTTGATTTCGGTTGATGTGAGAGATATTATGGTTATTGTGTTTCGAGGAACGGGTTTATACTTGTTAAAATACCTGAAAAGCTACCTGTGTTTACCTGATCTAAAAGAGATTTCACTTGACTTCTTCACTATTTTGCTGCTTTGAGTTGTTTTACTGCTTTGATATAGAACTGCTTAGTGCTTTTACGTGTTTTCTTACTGTCAGCCATTATTTATGATTATTACTCACTGGGTCGGAGTACTCACATTACTCCCGGCACCTTGTGCCGGAGTCATCGAGGTAGCTGCATGGCGTCCGCAGACCCGATTTCTCCTCCTATCTTCTATATGTCCAGTATTCTTAGATTATCTCTATTTTAGGCTGTTAATAGACTTGTAGTGGAGGCTCTTGACTTGTGACACCGGATCGATGGGTTATGTAGTGATGTTATTATGACTTCCGCACATTTTATCTACTGTTTTGGACTCCTATTATGTTAGTTTGGTATTTACATTCTGTTAAATGAGTAATGAACTCTATAGCACAGGGGTTGTGATTGATAATTGGTCGGGCTTGCCTAGCAATGTGTTGGGCGCCATCACGACCGGGGTTGGGGTCGTGACAAGTTGGTATCAGAGCCTAGATTACCTTGGTCTCACGAGTCATGAGCTGGTTTAGTAGAGTCTCGCGGATCGGTACCAAGACGTCTATATTTATCCTCAAGAGGCTGCAGAACCTTTAGGAAAAACTTCATCTTCTTGAAATTCTTGTCGTGCGAACTTGTTGATCTGAGTAATAAACTTCTCTTTATTCTATTTCTCACAGATGGTGAGGACTCGCGCTACCCAGGACGAGGTGGACGACCACCAGTCCAACCCATGAGGCCTCCAGAAGCCGTGGATGCGGTCGTGGTCGTGGCCGAGGCAGAGTAGCGCAGGGCAGCATCTGTTGATCCACCAGCTGCCCTAGTTCGGAGATCAGACTCCAGCAGCACCAGTATCTGGCACCAGCTGTGCCCATCGTGATTCCGGTCTACAGGAGACCTTGACACAGATCTTGACAGTTTGCACCGCCTGGCTTCTGGCAGTTTCAGCCACCACAGCATTAGCTACTTCACAGGCGGTGGGAGGCAACCAGACCCCCACTGCTCGCACACCTGAGCAGGTAGTGCAGGGACTACAGACGCCAGAGGCACCTCAAGCTCAGCCGATTGCACAGTGCAGGAGTTCAAGGTTCCAGTTATGACGGAGGATGAGCAGCGTCGTCTTGAGAGGTTTGGTAGACTCCAGCCTCCGACATTCAGTGGTGCTGAGGGCGAGGATGCCCAGGGTTTTCTTGACATGTGTCAGCGGATGCTCCATACGCAGGGTTCTTGAGTCTAATGGTGTGGCATTTACCACCTTTCAATTTACTGGGGCTGCCTTCTCTTGGTGGGAGGCGTATGAGAAGGCGTAGGCCGGATCGTGCAGCGCCCTTTCGTGCGCAGTTCTCCATCTTTTCTTGGAGAAGTATGTACCGCAGTCCCGTAAGAGAGAGCCTGTGTAGGCAGTTTGAGTGGTTGAATGCAGGGAGATATGACCGTGACCCAGTAACGAGATGAGGTTTTCGGAGTTGGCTCGTCATGCCACCCTGGATGATTCCGTCAAGATTCGTGAGTGGGATTAGAGAGAGTATTGGGTGCTACGTTTGAGGAGGTGGTGCTCCTTCGAGGGGCCAGTTCCAGCATGGTAGAGAGGTCGTTCTTTCAAGCCTGCTCAGTCGGCTCGTCAGAGTATCGTGGGGCATCTTCATGTCGTGGTCATCATGGGTCTGAGCAAGGCCAGCCTTCACTCAGCGCCCTCAGCTCAGAGTTCATCTCGTGCCCTATCAGCTTAGGGTTCTTCCGCACCGAGTGCATCTGCTAGTCACTCAGGTGCGAAGGGTTCCCTTCAGTCCCATTTCCAGCACCGGGTAGTTGTTATGGTGCGGAGAGTTTGGTCACATGAGGAGGCAGTGTCCCCGATGTCACACCTCCTTTTTCTTACTAACACCACCGCAAGGGTGTAAGAGTTTTTCCACTTAAAGGACAATCGGAAACGGGATTTATTATTAAGAGATTTTAGAGTCGCCACTTGGAGATTAATGGTGTCCCAAGTCACCGGTTTGAATCCGAACCGAGGAAATTAATGACTCTGTTAACAGTCCGCGAAACCAGAAATCCGAGTAAGGAATTCTGTTACTCCGGGAGAAGAGTGTTAGGCATTCCGGATTCCGTGGTTCTCAGCACGGTCGCTCAACTGTTGTATTTGCTTTTAATCTGATTTTAGAACATGTTCTACCTATGTGCCTTTTTATTAATAAACCGCTTTTTATTTTATTTATATTTTCATTTTCAAAGAATTGCAACGTCGTGAAAATGCGCCTCGAAACCACGTCGCACCAGTGCACCCGTGATTGTTAACACATTTCGACTCCGTTGAGATTGTGGATTTGGGTCACATAAATGTGTACCCGTAATTACGAAGTAAGATTATTAAAACGCGCCTAAAGTGACTAGCGAGTTATTATCTTTGAGGAAAAACCGTGAAATTCATTAAACGGTTTCACCCGAGTTCTAAGTATTTTTAATAGCATTTATTGAGGGCCCCTTTTGTATTTTTATTTGGCGAGGCTCGTCTCATCATTTTATTAAAAGGTCAAACTTAAAGTGAACTTATGGTTTGAATATTTATTTGTCTCTAAGCTAAAAAAGAAAAAAAAACCGTAACTAATTTTATTATGTAGAAGGGCCATAGCCTATAATTTGGGTATTATTATTAACCCAACTTCTATTTATTCTCAGGCCCAAACGGCCCAGGCTGTGTGACCCAAACGCCTCAACCGGTCGGTCTTTTGGGGGAGAGGTCATGGGATCGATTCCTTGATCTAGCCAACCATGATTTGGTCTTAAACTAGAATCAAGCATCCAGAGATTGGGTTGTCAGCAGCCTTATCTATTAGGCCCAATAACAAGCAAATTAGATTTACTACTCTCGTTCAAATTATTCCACATATGTTCAATTAGTAGACTAGTATCTCAAAACAAATCAATATTTCAAATTAGTTGAATTTATGGAATTGAATCAAATGCTACACAGACCTCTTTTTGAACTTGTTTTTTTAACGATCACTGGAACAAATTAATAGCTTTAAAAGCTATCATTTAAACTAACATTAAACAACTAACAGCTCAAACTTTAATTATCACTACAACATTTCCAGTTACTCAATTCCATTTCCGTTTCCAAATTTTCAGCTCTGTTTTCCAAAATAAAACTAATACCAGTCGAGATTATGCTAATAAACATTGCTAAATGACAAATAATCCACCTAAATAGTACTTCCTGTCTATCGCATACAGGAATATAATGCACTATCACTACAATTAACAACCACATGAAACACGCTATGCGTAACTTTATATCAGTCCAAGTTTTTTAGGAAGTTTACATTAACTAGAACATAATTCTATTAATGCAAATTCTATCCACTACAACTCAAAACCATTGAAAATAACTCAGACAGTAATTAGTTGAATGAAACTATAAACAATATCCTATAAACTTACGCAGCAACAAAGACTGGATCATGTTTCATTTCATTCCATGGCATTAAGAGGTAGAAATGTACCTAGGAAATTTGAGACAATGAACGAAAAGAGTAAAGTTAGCAACAGTGAGTCAGTCCTTAGCAGATCAGCAATCACAAGCAAGCAGCAATAGTGTTCAGCCCAATAGAATCAAACATAAGGCCCCAGGAGGAAGATTTGAAACAGACAAGAATGAGAGATCCAAATTCGAAATAGACCAGATGACCTTGACAATTACTCAGCAAGTGGTCACCTTCCAATCAAAACCCAAACTCCCAAATCGAAAATCTAGCTCAATTAGACTTAAAATCATTCGAAAATCAGTAGAATACCACTTCCAACCTTGAACTTAGGAATACTGGAAATTAAAAATGGAAATTTCTAAATGGAATAGTAAAATTTTTTTTTGGTTTTTTCTTAGATTTTCTATTATTTTTGGTTTTTTTCTGTAGAGGGATTGAAGAATCTAGAATGAGCGAATTTTTGAAATTTTCTGACTTGGAACTCAAAGTAGAGATTTTTCGGATTCTATAATGAGCCATACTATATATGGATTTTTCTCCCACTCCCCCAACGGCATTTCTGACTGCCTTCTTATGGCAGCCAGAAGTGAGACACTGACTTCAAAATTTCTTTAAGGCCTGTTTAAATTTTCCACTTTCAGTCCCTGAGATTTTTTAACTGGGGACACGAAGCAACTAATCCACTATCAATCTAAACTTTTAATTACCCCCTCCTAAGAAGCTTCTAGTAATTTCCTAAATATTCAGTCCCAAATGAAATCCTCATTATAACCACCTTTATTAACTAATTATACTAGGACTTGACTCGCTAAACTCTAATCAACTAAACTAAACATGGGATGTAACTCAACTAAACTAAAACAAGCATTAATCACAGAATTTGTTAGATATATTAACTCAATTCGATCACAATAGAAGTAACCACTATCAACCATTAGTCTAACAGAATTAGAACAGAAGTCAAGCTAAACAAAAACCATTTAAAGACAACTACAATTAAACTAAATCGGAACGGAATAGATAGCAGGCGA
>NW_017671916.1:57920-60997 GCF_001879085.1 Nicotiana attenuata | reverse complement strand
CTTTTCCTAAACACTTCTTTTTCTTTTATTTCTTTTCTTCTTTTGTTTCTTTTATTTCATTTTTTGTATATTTTTCTGATTTTATTAAAATGCAAAATTAAAACCAAAAACCAAATTGACCCTAAAATGATATCTCTTAATTTCCATTTACACAAATTCCTAATTTAAACACAAACTAAGACAAACTTAAGATAAAACTGCAAAAAGGACCATTTTGTTATTTTCTTTGTATTTTATTCTAAAATAATTTAACCCCTAATTAATCCTAAAATATGAAATTAAATCCTAAACAAATGCCAAGTATATTTTTGTATTTTTTATATGAATAAAAATGCACAAATAAAATACGAACAATTATCAAAAATGACACAAAAATTATAAAAATAAAAAAAAACTCATTCGGTTTGAATTTTTGGGAATAATTCATATATAGGGCAAAAATCACGTGCTCACACTCGACTCCGTGACGGTCAGCATCAGTTGAGGGGTCAGCCCTTGGTCTCACGAGTCATGAGCTGGTTTAGTAGAGTCTCGCGGATCGGTACCAAGACGTCTATATTTATCCTCAAGAGGCTGCAGAACCTTTAGGAAAAACTTCATCTTCTTGAAATTCTTGTCGTGCGAACTTGTTGATCTGAGTAATAAACTTCTCTTTATTCTATTCTCTCACAGATGGTGAGGACTCGCGCTACCGGACGAGGTGGACGACCACCAGTACCACCCATGAGGCCTCCAGAAGCCGTGGATGCGGTCGTGGTCGTGGCCGAGGCAGAGTAGCGAGGGCAGCATCTGTTGATCCACCAGCTGCCCTAGCTTCGGATCAGACTCCAGCAGCACCAGTTCTGGCACCAGCTGTGCCCATCGTGATTCCGGTCTACAGGAGACCTTGACACAGATCTTGACAGTTTGCACCGGCCTGGCTCTGGCAGTTTCAGCCACCACAGCATTAGCTACTTCACAGGCGGTGGGAGGCAACCAGACCCCCACTGCTCGCACACCTGAGCAGGTAGTGCAGGGACTACAGACGCCAGAGGCACCTCCAGCTCAGCCGATTGCACCAGTGCAGGAGTTCAAGGTTCCAGTTATGACGGAGGATGAGCAGCGTCGTCTTGAGAGGTTTGGTAGACTCCAGCCTCCGACATTCAGTGGTGCTGAGGGCGAGGATGCCTAGGGTTTTCTTGACATGTGTCAGCGGATGCTCCATACAGCAGGGGTTCTTGAGTCTAATGGTGTGGCATTTACCACCTTTCAATTTACTGGGGCTGCCTTCTCTTGGTGGGAGGCGTATGAGAGGCGTAGGCCGGATCGTGCAGCGCCCCTTTCGTGGCAGCAGTTCTCCACTCTTTTCTTGGAGAAGTATGTACCGCAGTCCCGTAGAGAGGAGCTGTGTAGGCAGTTTGAGTGGTTGATGCAGGGAGATATGACCGTGACCCAGTACGAGATGAGGTTTTCGGAGTTGGCTCGTCATGCCACCTGGATGATTCCGTCAGATCGTGAGTGGATTAGAGAGAGTATTGGGTGCTACGTTTGAGGAGGTGGTGCTCCTTCGAGGGGCCAGTTCCAGCATGGTAGAGGTCGTTCTTTCAAGCCTGCTCAGTCGGCTCGTCCAGAGTATCGTGGGGCATCTTCATGTCGTGGTCATCATGGGTCTGAGCAAGGCCAGCCTTCACTCAGCGCCCTCCCAGCTCAGAGTTCATCTCGTGCCCTATCAGCTTAGGGTTCTTCCGCACCGAGTGCATCTGCTAGTCACTCAGGTGCGAAGGGTTCCCTTCAGTCCCCATTTCCAGCACCGGGTAGTTGTTATGAGTGCGGAGAGTTTGGTCACATGAGGAGGCAGTGTCCCCGATGTCACACCTCCTTTTTCTTACTACACCCGCAAGGGTGTAAAGGAGTTTTTCCACTTAAAGGACAATCGGAACGGGATTTATTATTAAGATTTTAGAGTCGCCACTTGGAAGATTAATGGTGTCCCAAGTCACCGGTTGAATCCCGAACCGAGGAAATTATGACTCTGTTAACAGTCCGCGAACCAGAAATCCGAGTAAGGAATTCTGTTAACCCGGGAGAAGGTGTTAGGCATTCCCGGATTCCGTGGTTCTAGCACGGTCGCTCAACTGTTGTATTTGCTTTTATCTGATTTTAGAACATGTTCTAACCTATGTGCCTTTTTATTAATAAACCGCTTTTATTTTATTTATATTTTCATTTTCAAAGAATTGCAACGTCGTGAAAATGCGCCTCGAACCACGTCGCACCAGTGCACCCGTGATTGTTAACACATTTCGACTCCGTTGAGATTTGGATTTGGGTCACATAAATGTGTACCCGTAATTACGAAGGTAAGATTATTAAAACGCGCCTAAAGTGACTAGCGAGTTATTATCTTTGAGGAAAACCGTGAAATTCATTAAACGGTTCACCCGAGTTCTAAGTATTTTTATAGCATTTATTGAGGGCCCCGCCTTTTGTATTTTTATTTGGCGAGGCTCGTCTCATCATTTTATTAAAAGGTCAAACTTAAAGTGACTATGGTTTGATATTTATTTGTCTCTAAGCTAAAAGAAGAAAAAAAAACCGTAACTAATTTTATTATGTAGAAGAAGGCCATAGCCTATAATTTGGGTATTATTATTAACCCAACTTCTATTTATTCTCAGGCCCAAACGGCCCAGGCTGTGTGACCCAAACGCCTCAACCGGTCGGTCTTTTGGGGGAGAGGTCATGGGATCGATTCCTTGATCTAGCCAAACCATGATTTGTCTTAAACTAGAATCAAGCATCCAGAGATTGGGTTGTCAGCAGCCTTATCTATTAAGGCCCAATAACAAGCAAATTAGATTTACTACTCTCGGTTCAAATTATTCCACATATGTTCAATAGTAGACTAGTACTCAAAACAAATCAATATTTCAAATTAGTTGAATTATGGAATTGAATCAAATGCTACACAGACCTCTTTTGAACTTGTTCTTTTTACGATCACTGGAACAAATTAATAGCTTAAAAAGCTATCATTTAAACTAACATTAAACAACTAAAGCTCAAACTTTAATTATCACTACAACATTTCCAGTACT
>NW_017671916.1:53313-54738 GCF_001879085.1 Nicotiana attenuata | reverse complement strand
CGGGCTCCTGGTTGCTGATGCTTGAAAAGTATGCCTCCGTTCTCCAGGCGGGCTCCTGACTGCTGAAATTTGTATGCCTCTGTTCTCCAGGCGGGCTCCTGATTGCTGAAAACTTGAAACATATGCCTCTACTCTCCAGGCGGGCTCCTGATTGCTGAAACTTGAAACATATGCCTCTGTTCTCCAGGCGGGACTCCTGACTTCAAAAAAATAAACAACAAAGAAAAAAAAAATTCTGCCCCAGTTTGATAACTGGGTACAACATGTTATCAAATATTAAGAGCTAAATTGAATTGTACTTCCCTTGTTCTCCATGTGGGCGCCTGATCACTGAACTTGAAAGTATTCCCTTGTTCTCCAGGTGGGTTCCTGACTGCTGAAATTGAAGAGTATTCCCTTGTAATTTATTTTAGACATAGGGTCTCCACTCCCTAGTCGTTTTTCCAACATAGGGTCTCCACTCCCTAGTTGAGTTTATTTTAGACATAGGGTCTCCACTCCCTAGTCTTCTTTCCTAACATAGGGTCTCTACGCCCTAGTTGAAGTTATTTTAGACATAGGGTCTCCACTCCCTAGTCGCTTTTCCAACATAGGGTCTCCACTCCCTAGTTGATTTATTTTAGACATAGGGTCTCCACTCCCTAGTCGCTTTTCCAACATAGGGTCTCCACTCCCTAGTTGATTTTATTTTAGACATAGGGTCTCCACTCCCTAGTTGATATTATTTTAGGCATAGGGTCTCCACTCCCTAGTCACTTTTCCAACATAGGGTCTCCACTCCCTAGTTGAATTTATTTTATACATAGGGTCTCCACTCCCTAGTCGCCTTTCCAACATAGGGTCTCCACTCCCTAGTTGAATTTATTTTAGACATAGGGTCTCCACTCCCTAGTCTGCTTTTCCAACATAGGGTCTCCACTCCCTAGTCGCATTCCCAACATAGGGTCTCCACTCCCTAGTTGATTTTATTTTAGACATAGGGTCTCCACTCCCTAGTTGATTTATTTTAGACATAGGGTCTCCACTCCCTAGTCATTTTTCCAACAAAGGGTCTCCACTCCCTAGTTAAATTTATTTTAGACATAGGGTCTCCACTCCCTAGTCGCCTTTCCAACATAGGGTCTCCACTCCCTAATTGAGTTTATTTTAGACATAGGGTCTCTACTCCCTAGTCACTTTTCCAACATAGGGTCTCCACTCCCTAGTTGAAGTTATTTTAGACATAGGGTCTCCACTCCCTAGTCGTGTTGTCCAACAAAGGGTCTCCACTCCCTAGTTGATTTTATTTTTGGACATAGGGTCTCCACTCCCTAGTCTGCTTTTCCAACATAGGGTCTCCACTCCCTAGTTGATTTTATTTTAAACACAGGGTCTCCACTCCCTAATTTCTTTTTCCAAGGATACACAATCCTGATTTATGCTTTC
>NW_017671916.1:39644-49851 GCF_001879085.1 Nicotiana attenuata | reverse complement strand
GTAGTATCAGCACAACCGACCCCATGTGCTGGTAAGTGCCTAGCCTAACCTCGGCGAAGTAGTGACGAGGCTAGACCAGACTACCACATAAACTTGTGTAGTTATATATATATATATATATATATATATATATATATATATATATATATATATATATATATATATATATATATATATATATATATGGGAGGGGGAGCATGCTGTGGGGAAGATAGCAACTTCGATTAAAAGTCATCAAGTAACGAAAGAAGCAACATAACTCAGACAGCAATAAAGAATCAGAAATCAATAAGTGCACGGCATCACCCTTCGTGTTTTTACTCTCGTCCTCATCAAGCAATGATATAATAAAAATGTGCACGGCATCACCCTTCGTGCTTTTACTCTCTTTCCTCACCAAAACAAATATATGATAAAATGTGCACGGCATCACCCTTCGTGCTTTTACTCTCTTTCCTCACCAAAACAAACATATGATAAAATGTGCACGACATCACCCTTCGTGCTTTTACTCTCTTTCCTCACATATAATCAATAGAATCGGCACGGAATGGTACATCGTGCGGCACGGAATCACCCTTCATGCTTTACACTCTTTCCTCACAATATCAACAATGCACGGCATCACCGTTCGTGCTTTAACACTCTTCCTCACCCAAACAACAATCACAAACAAGGGCAAGGGAAATAAACAAGAACATACAGGAATCCCGGCAAGGGTACAACAAATAAACAATTAAATCTCGGCAAGGGAACAACAATTAAACAATTAAATCCCTGCAAGCGAACAACAATTAAATAATTAAATCCCGGCAAGGGAACAACAATTAAATAATTAAATCCCGGCAAGGGAACATTTCAATAACTCTTTCTCTAACTTTCACTTATACTTCATAACTCGTTTTACCACTTGAGCCAATGCTCCAAAGGGGTATCATCTCATATACTTTTACAATTCATAATATAACTCGAGCCAATGCTCCAAGATGTTCAAAGGTCTCAATTCCTTCCACAAACTTTTAACAACAACTAGAAATCATCACCAAAGCATGAAGAATACAATGAAATCAAGATATTCACAATATAAAGACTCATGGTCATGCTAGACACCAACGCATAGATACTCGTCACCGTGCCTATACGTCGTACACGACTAATACCACATAGCAAATAGGACTCAACTCCTAATCCCTCAAACTAAGGTTAGACCAAACACTTACCTCGATGCCTTGAATACAACTCAAGTCTCAATTATAGCTTTACCCCTTGATTCCACCGCCAATTCGCTCATATCTAATCACAAATTACTTAATTACATCAATAAGTGCTAAATGAATCAACCCCAATGCATAAAAATGAGTTTTCCAAAGTTTTACCCAAAAAGCCAAAAATCGCCCCCGGGCCCACGTGGTCAAAACCCGAGGTTCGAACCAAACCCTGATTACCCATTCCCCCACGAACTCAAATATATCATTTGTTTTGAAATCGGACCTCAAATTGAGGTCCAAATCCCCAATTTTTGAAAAATCTAGGTTCTATCCAAAACACCCAATTTCTCCCATGAAAATCTTTGATTTTAGGTTGAAATCATGTTAAAAGATGTTAATGATTGAAAGAAATGAGTAAAAACTAACTTACAATTAATTTGGAAGAGGACTTGTTCTTGAAAAATCGCCTAAGTGTGTTTGGCTTTGAGAAAATTTGAAAAATGAAGTTCAAAATCGGTTAAGTGTAAAAATTGCAGGTCTCTGATATGGGAAATACGAACATGGGTTCGCAATTGCGAACCCCGACCTCTCAGATATGGGAATTGCGAAACAGGGTTCGCATTTGCGAACCCTTCATAATTTCCTAGCTTTCGCATTTGCGAGTGAAAATATCGCATTTGCGATGTCTGAGGATTTAGGCGGGCATCGCTTTTGTGATGGAAATCTTCGCATTTGCGAAGGAGGCTGCCCAGGCGCGTTGTCTCGCATTTGCGAGGCATGGCTCGCATTTGCGAGGCTGGCTTCGCAAATGCGAAGCCTGCAGGTCAGTTCATACCAGCAAATTTTAAGTTCAAAAATGCAACTCGTGGCCTATCCAAAACTCACCCGAGCCCTACGGACTTATTCGTGCGATTAAATCGCCAAAATAACATCATAAACATCGGATTAAACCTCAAAATACATGAATTCTTTCAAACTTCTTAAAATATCAATTTTTTCAATTTAGGTCCGAATCACGTCAAACGTCGTCCGTTTTCAACCAAATTTCACAGGAATGACTCAAACCATATATAAGATCTGTACCGGGCACCGGAACCAAAGTACGGGCCCGATACCAACACGTGCTAATCAATTTTCATTTCAAATTTCCTTAAACAATTTCAGAAAACAATTTTACAAAAAAATACATTTCTCGGGCTTGGGACCTCGAAATTCGATTCCGGGCATACGCCCAAGTCCCATATTTTCCTACGAACCCTCCGGGACCGTCAAATTACGGGTCCGGATTCGTTTACCCAAAACGTTGACCAAGGCCAAATTTATTCATTTTAATATCAAAACTTAGCATTTTTCACAGAATTTCATATTTAAGTTTTTCGGCTACGCGCCAAGACTGTGCACGTAAATCGAGGCGACTCTAAATGAGGTTTTCAAGGCCTCAGAGACACAGAATTCAATTAAAAATAGGTGATGACACTTTGGGTCGTCACAGTTTTGCATCTTCCAATTGGTATACTTCTGCTGCCACACTTTCTCCACCATTTCTAGGAACTTATCATGATCAGCCCAAGAGTTGAAGAATCTGAATGGAACTTTGATGTTATTCTGATGTGCCTGTAATGAGAACAACATTAGGGTATGATCTGAGATTAGGGGCACATCATATTCCATTACAATATGACCCATTCCATCATCCAGTCATGATTGCCAAAAGCCCTGTCGAGTCTGCTCCATATTCTATCATTGCTTTGCTGCTTGTTATTCCATGTGTAGTATTCACCAGTCCACTTTACTTCATTAAGAAATAAATCGTGGATACAGTTATTGAAATCTTTGATCTCTCCATACTGCACTGGGTTCCCATATAGTCTATCCTGAGGATAGAGCATTGCATTAAAATCTCCAACAATTAACCATGGTATATTTTTTCCTTGAGCCAGTACTTTCAGTGTTTCCCACATACTTTTCCTTTGCTCACATGTGTTATACCTATAGATGAAAGTAATAACACATGGCTTATCTAATGCTACTATAGTAACTTGACAGTGTAATAATTGAGCATCCTCTTTCAACTTATCTACTTTGTATAAGCTGCTATCCCATAACAACCAAATTCTTCCATTAGGTGCACTAAGATAATTGTTTTGAACTCCCCAATTGGGAGCCACAGCTGCTGCCACAGTTGCTGATTTATGTACTTTGACTTTATTTTCTGTTATTCCTGCTAGTGTAATATGTTTTTCCTGTAGATACTTTCTCAGTTCCTTATGTTTATACTTTTTATTTGCTCCCCTTACATTCCAAAAGAGCCAATTCATTGATTAATGACTGGTTCCACCTCCTTTGTCTGGAGGTGCTGATTGGGATCCACCATAAACTCTATTTCAACACTTCAAAACCATTCTTTATTGGCACTGAACATAAGATAGGGAATTCTTGTAAACTGAGTTCTGGCACCTTGCTTACTGCTTTCTCTTTATCAGGAGTACTGATCTCATTTCCTTCCTTGGGCTGCTGCTCCTGCACTACAACAGTTGCCTGTATCTCTGCAACTTTTGTGTGTTTGTTAATTACCTATGTATTCCTGGCCTCTTTTCCTTTCCCCTGTTCTGTTCCTATGTTGTTGCCAATTTTTTGCTCTGTTGTTTGCTCTTTTGTTACCCATATTTGTATAGTCTTCTTGGGTCCTCCTTGTTTGGCTGGTTGCTCTTCATTCCTTCTCTGCACCTTTGGGCAAACATGGCCAATGGCTTGTCATTTGTCACAATACATTGGTTTCTAATCGTATGTAACAGCTTGTTGAAAGACTTTGCCACTAGGATCCATCACTTCAATTTCATCTGTCAATGGCTTTGTCACATTAACTTCCACTAGCATTCGAGCAAAGGAAACACGCATTTGTTTGGCTGTGCACTCATCAGCATACATTGGTATCCCTATAGCAATTGCTATCCTGCTTAGTGAATTAATTCCCCAGCAATTCACTGGTAACTTTGGGAGTTTAATCCACAGAGGTATCTCAGTTGGGAACTCCTTATCAAAATCGAAATCTGCAGTCCAAGGCTTCAAAATTATAGGTCTATTATTAATAGTGTAAGGGCCGATACATAAAATTTCCTGCATATCATTTGTAGACTGAAATTTGATGATATAATATCCCTCCTCATGCATAAACAAATCTAGACTTGCTATTTTGTTCCATTTAAGATCTATATATCTTCGCATAGTGTTATATCCTGGGCAATCCCCAATACGTAGGCAATTAGGGCTCCTTTCCATTTTTCAGTTTCACGATCCACTTCCTTCTTTTTCAGTTGAATCACTACTTTACCATTTACTATTGAGGAGCAATATAAGATAGAGTCATACCATTCTCCATTGATCTATTCTTCGCAAACAGATTTGCCCATTGTTGAGCAGGTTGTTGTACTGTAGCATGCAGTACTGTTCCATTGGACTCATGTGGTTTCTCTACCTCATCTATGTTGGATTTTGCTTTGGCTGTTTCTTCAACTTCCTTTTGCTTCGATTGAGCTAGATCTGGGCTGTGAAGTTTCTTAGCAGCTGCGGTTCCTTTCGATGACGATCCAATCTCTAGCTGTCTCAGCTCACCCATTTGGAGTGGTGTTACTTGACCTTGTTCCTCCGTTGTAGTTTCTGGTAGCATGCATCCACCTATCGAGCTTCCAAATGTGACTAATGGTAGTGTCCTAGGTCTGCCGCGTCCTCTTCCACGGCCGCATCCTCACCGTCCTGCCATGGTTATTTACGTCGTCGCAGGTTAAACATCATGCGCCGGGAGCATGAGAAGAGAGTTGTAGCTATTTTTCAATTACCACTTGTAAATCTGACTATTTTTGAATTTCACCCTTCAAAATCTGCCCATGGCAAGTTCATTTGTTTCATGTCGCCTTTTCAAATAATCTAAAACACATTGCGCAGATATTGTGCTAAAACATTCAGCTATAATTACTATGAGAATATAAAGGATCTCAATTTCACCCATTTATAAAGCTAACATGGACCACCTTGACGTGTTCTTTTAAACTTAGAATTAGATGTATAGAAACTTAACTACAAGTAATTAATATATCTTTACAATTTCCTAATTTTGAAAACAGTAAAGAATACATCATAAATATGTTTAGTTTATCAAATATTTGAAACAAATGGAGTAGGTTTTTCCAAATAACTCCAAAATAGAACGTCATTGAGCTTTAAGAAGATAAACATTAAAAAAGGACCGTATGAAGTATTTCACGTTCATGCAAGGTTTGGATTCTTGCTATGCTAGTATTATTCCGGCTTCTGTTGCGGTTACGATTTATTGTCTCTTTTTGTCTTCTTGAGCGGAGGGTCTATCAGAAACAATCTCTCTACTTCTATGGTGTAGGGGTAAGGTCTGCGTACACACTACCCTCCCCAGACAGAGGCGGATCTAGGGTTTGAAGTTTATGGGTTCCTATTGTAATCTCAAATTAATATGTAATAATAACTGGGTTTACAGTTATATATTTATAGACATTTCATGGATTTTTTAATAAAAATACAGGGTCTCTGCAAAAGTTACTGGGTTCCCGGGAACCCAGTAACTATGCTCTACATCCGCCACTGTCCTCAGACCCCACTTGTGAGATTTTACTGAATTGTTGTTGTTGCAAGGTCCGGGGAAGGACCGCACCCTAATGGGACGTGAGATAGGTAACCTACCCACTAACTTCAAAACTTTCCTTCTAAGATAAAACATTGCTTGATCCCATAAAAAGTATAGAGCTTATAGTGACACAGTATTGCCAAACACTCATTCTGCTAACTGCTAAGTTGTAACAAAGCCTTTTTAGATCTTTATAAGGGAAGTTTCACCATAATTTGTTGCTTTATTCATTATTCCTTCTTGTCTTTTTTTTTTTTTTTTTCCTTTTTTGCTATATATTCCCACTATTAAAGGTTTCCTCCATTCCCTCTCCCTAAAAATGGGAAAAGGAAAATGCATGGGAAGTTTCGAAGTGAGACACATGACCATCCCTTCATTATGAAATTGCTTTTGTGTTTGGTACTTTAGGTATAACGAAAATTACTTATGGAAAATATACAATTTACGGAATATAATTTATTTTCTTGTGTTTGGGTCAAAAATATGTTTCTCAACCAAATCATTTTTTCTACACTTTGAGAAAGAAATTCATTTCTTTTCACAACTATTTGAATTCTTAACTTAATATTGTTGCGTCAATCAACAGTTAGATATTATTTTCAAAAATCATCTTCAAAACTATCCAAAAACTGGTCAGTTATTATAACCAAATAGTTTTACATATATTTTTGATTAAAAAAATAAAAAGTTAAGACCAAACGGGAGCTAAGTGTCCAACGACTTGAATTCTCTTGTGAGATCAGACTATCACAATTAGTAATACAAAAATAAAATATCATAAATTTGTTTTTCCTTTTATCTTCTTCCTCTTCTTTAATCATTACTAAGTGAATATATGAAATTAAAGCGTAAGGATAAGCATAAACATAAAAAACATAATGGGCCACAAGAATATACTCATCATCAACATTCAACTGATCCACTATAATACCAATCAATCAGTATGGAACTACTTAATACTATCTGATCATTTGGTAAGAGATACTATATTTATTGTATTATTATTAGTCATCACTTGGGGGTCATTACAATAAAAAAACATGCTATTCTTTACATATAAATATTCTAAATTTTTATTTCATATCAAATCGTAAGCTCCCAAGCAGGGGAAGAAGCCAGAAACCGCGTGTCTGTTAAAGAATGGGCGAATGATTCATACTCATAGACAGTTGCGAGTGAACGGATTCATATCATCCGACAGAACAGATCTATCATGCCAAATCGCTCATTCTCCTCCTCTTCAAAATTGGGAAGGGAGAATTAATATAACCAACCCTAACTTGTTTGGGAGTGAGCCGTTGTTACTATTGTAGTTGGTTGGTTTTTCCTTGTTAAAGCTCAATGCTCTACTTACTTTCCAAAATGCCAAATTCATCAATTTTATGTTGCCTTAATTTGGATAATACTTGTAACAATAACAATAATAATGATAACGACAATATAGAGAGCACCAACAACTTAGTGTTTTAAAGTTAAAACCAAACTTCAGACTAGATTATGAATAATAAATACATATTAAAACCAACAAAACTCCACATTAGTGATCAATTATGTTCATCGCTTTGTAACTTAGTAGTAGTCTTTGTAGCTAATCAGAGGACCCTCTTTTAACTAAATATAAATATCAATAGGGAGTAGTTGATAAGTATTTGCCACTATTGGATTAGGACAAACTTCAACAATCCAAACACATAATTTCAGATTAAGAGAAATTTGATTTCATAATTCTGTGTATTTAATTATCTTGAATAACAAGTTAAGACCTAAAATTGAGAGTTTCATATCACTGTCATCAATAGCTAATAATGACATAGAAGAGGTTGAGAAGAAGAAAATGCGAAAATTTAGTGAAAGTTTAATGTTTATACACATTATATTATCAGGTCACATAAAAGATAATTACAAGTAATTGTCCATAATAAGTGGAACTAGTAACTTGGAAATTAAGGCGATAACATGTTACAAGATGTTAAATTATACTGATAGTATAAAAATTATTTACGCTGTCAAAATATATAAACCGAAAACAATTGAATATTTTCTCCCTCTAATATTGTTTATTTAAAAGAAAAATACCTTAATGAAAACAAAGTGCTTGCACAAATTCCTCAATGAAGAGCGAACCACCAAACCCCCCCCCCCCCCCCCCCCCCACAACAAAATGAACAAGTAAATACGAAAGTAAGGAAACTGGTGCACGTATGGTTTTCATTTTAAGACAATAATGAAAGGAAATTGCCATTACCAACTTCCCCTTTTGATGTGTTTCTAGTCTTCTTCCTAATTAAACACTTTTTGAAGATTTTCTAGTGGCCGCTCCACGAATGATACCAAACAATTTATTGTGACTAAAGAGGAAGCTTACATCTTATAGAAGACAAAATGTGTTGATATTTCTGAATACAAAATAATGTAATCATCGTATAAAGTAGTCTGTTGGGCTCAACTAGTTTAAAGATATTTCGTGTGTATATTGCTCGCCTTGTGTTAAGCTCGCACGATTTTCTTTAAAAGGCCTCACGCTAATAAGATTCCTACACCTTATATGTAGGATCCTAATCTTTTCAACTATCAATGTAGGACTTTGTTCGCACTCCCAATATTCTCCTCTCTAACAAAGTTTCACAAGGCCTACTACCAAAATCCACAGGTATCTCCCTCGAACCAGTTCCCCGTGATCTATATTACCACGATCAACTGTGATGACCCGAAAGGTTATCTTATATTTTAGAACTCAACTCTGCGCTTTTAAGCTTTAAAAATGATATTTTTACCCTCCTCGATTTGCATGCTCAGTCCGAGCGTATTTCTGAAAAACTTTTATGTTAAAAATTGATGAAAATAAGAAATTTTTAAATACTACGTAATTTTGAATTTATAGATAAAGTTCTAAAATTCGAATTTAAATTAAAAATAAAATTAATCTTTTTTTATCATGTTATCATACTTAATTCGGTTAATGATCATATGCAATCATGTTAGGAACTTTTGTTATTTTTTCTCATTAATTTAAATACTACTTCGCCTCTAACAAAAAAAAACTACTCCATATAACTATAAAATCTTTCACATTTAAAATCTTATAAGTATAGTTCTTTGAAACATTGTAGCTAGATTTGAATAAAATAAAATAAAATTAAAAGATAGTTTTGAATTAAAAGATAATTTTAAATTTATAGATAAAGTTCTAAAATTTGAATTTAAATTAAAAATAAATTTATCTTTTTTTTTATCATGTTATCATACTTAATTCGGTTAGTGATCATATGCAATCATGTTAGGAACTTTTGTTATTTTTTATAATTATTTAAATACTACCTCGCCNTAGCTAGATTTGAATAAAATGAAATTCTTTTAAAATAAATGTAATATATAGGGTACACGTCTATATTTATCTAAATAACAAAAAAGAGTTTACAAAATCAAATAAAAGTTTACATGCTGGAGAAAGAAACATCACAAAATCAGTCAATATTAAAAAAAAAAAAAAAAAGTTATTTCTTTTTTCTTCTTGAAGAATATTTGTTTGAGGAGTCAATTTGCATAAATGAAACAAATAATAAAACTTTGGCTATACAATTGCTTAATTTAGCACATTCAAGGATTGAAGAGTATAAGCTGAAACCCCTTCATTTAGTTGTAGTCAAGTCAATATTGCAAGGGTATAATATTTTTTTCGTTGAAGAATATTAGTTTTGAATCATTAGATTATGTGAAAGTTTTTTTTTTTCAAACTCAACAAGAGATAAATTGGTTTCTAATGGATAGTTTTTGTAGCGACTTTTAAGTGTAACAAAGAGTATATAAAGAAAAAATTGGTATGACGTGAAATATTTTTTTAAAATGTAAACAAATTATTTCGAAAAAATTCTTCACTTTTTTAATTCAAAGATAATAAAAAGATAAGATATTTTTGAACATTAGTAGAGAGTTTTAAAATTATTATAATAGAAGTTATATCATGGATAAACTCCAAAATCGAAATCTTATGGAATATTTACATAATATCCGGTTGTATTTATTGTTTACTTTTTATAGCTAATATAAATAGATGATATACCGACAACAAATGATTATACACATATTATATATGGATTATATATAAATTACACATCATTCAATTTTTTAAATTAAGTGGTCGGGTGAGCACCTATTTAGGCTGATTAGATAAGGCCAAAAGAAAAATATGAAATAATTTCAACCAAAGACTAAAAATATAATTAAAGTTCATAAGTAGACAATTTTTATTAAAACTCATCCTTTTATAGTGAAATAAATTAATTTTTTATAACAAAGAAATAATGACATTAAAAATAAGATAAAAGAAAATAAATATTAAAAAAAT